>NC_084620.1:12503274-12728274 GCF_033978795.1 Nerophis ophidion
AGCAACACGTGACAAAGACGTTGGAAAAGGTGGCAATAAATACTGATAAAGTTGAGGAATGCTCATCAAACACTTATTTGGAACATCCCACAGGTGTGCAGGCTAATTGGGAACAGGTGGGTGCCATGATTGAGTATAAAAGCAGCTTCCATGAAATGCTAAGTAATCACGAACAAGGATGGGGCGAGGGTCAACCAATTTGTAAGGAAATTGTCAAACAGTTTTAGAACAACATTTCTCATCGAGCTGTTGCAAGGAATTTAGGGATTTTACCATCTACGGTCCGTAAAATCATCAAAAGGTTCAGAGAATCTGGAGAAATCACTAGACGTAAGCGATGATATTACCGACCGTTGATCCCTCAGGTGGTACTGCATCAAAAACAGACATCAGTGTGTAAAGGATATCATATATATATATATATATATATATATATATATATATATATATATATATATATATATATATATATATATATATATATATATAGGCAGAGGCACTAAAAAGTAACAATTGTATCAAATATAAAAATATGCCAATTAAAAAGCTACACTAAATAAAACAGACTTTCACCTTGTATCTTCTGTGTACAAACATGTAAATTGTAAATAACATATTTATGTTGCCTAATTACAAATGCAGCGGGGGGCTAGGAGGGGAAGTAGGAGGTGGAGGAGTAGGTCCCATCCCCAGAGGAGGCATCCACCGTTTTACCTGAGGTGGCCTGCATTATAAAATCACCCCCAACAATAATTCCTTTTGGAAGACAAAGCTCACAAATGGTAATTTAATAACCCTCTCAGCCAAATCAGTTTAGTGGAGGCACAAGTCAAAGGGAAAAGAAAATGCAGAAATTGAATCTTCTGCAATGCAAGTGGAAAATCATCTTCGTATGCATAGGATGATGCAGGATGCAAAACTGACAAATATTTTAACTTTATACTCCTCACTTTTGACTGCATGACTCTGTGTGCATGTTTTGTTATTTCCACCCGCCCCCACGGAACTTGCTCGTGATTGGTTTTTGCGGCTCCGCTCTTTATGCTAATGAACCCTGTGAGAGGGAGCCATGTTGTTCCTGTGCCAAGACATTTTCAAAGAATGAATTTTAAAAGCGTAGAGAATGGCCTGTGTGAGGTTCAGTGCACTTAGTACAATATTTAAACGGATCCCAAATGTGTGCACACGGATTCACCATAGGGATGGGCGATACGGCCTAAAATCTATATCGCATTATGTATTGCAGCCTCCTACAATAACGATATATACCACAATACATTATTAGGCATATAAATGATAATAGACCATTTCAAAATGGGTTAGAAAGGCTGCTGACATACACAGTAACATGTCATTTCCGGTTGTATTATTTGATCAAATTTACTATTCTGTGTGGAGTTTGCATGTTCTCCCCGTGAATGCGTGGGTTCCCTCCGGGTACTCCAGTTTCCTCCCACTTTTAAAGACATGCACCTGGGGATACAGTAGGTTGATTGGCAACACTAAATTGGCCCTAGTGTGTGAATGTGAGTGTGAATGTTGTCTGTCTATCTGTGTTGGCCCTGCGATGAGGTGGCGACTTGTCCAGGGTGTACCCCACCTTCCGCCCGATTGTAGCTGAGATAGGCGCCAGCGCCCCCCGCGACCCCAAAAGGTAATAAGCGGTAGGAAATGGATGGATGGATTATTTATCCACTTGAAAATTTTACAGTCAATCATTGGTTATGTTCTGTTGTAACATGGTTTCTTCTGCACTTCTACTAAAATATAATAAGCAGTTATTCATCTGTTTGGCTACATCACAGTAGGAATGGGCGATCAAGTATTGATCCAATTCTAAGTAGTTACAGGGGCAGTATTGTATTATACTAGAGATGTCCGATAATGGCTTCTTTGTCGATATCCGATAGTGTCCAACTCTTAATTACCGATTCCGATATCAACCGATACCGATATATACATTCGTGGAATTAACACATTATTATGCCTAATTTTTTTGTGATGCCCCGCTGGATGCATTAAACAATGTAACAAAGTTTTCCAAAATAAATCAACTCAAGTTATGGAAAAAAATGCCAACATGGCACTGCCATATTTATTATAGAAGTCACAAAGCGCATTATTTTTTTTAACATGCCTCAAAGCAGCAGCTTGGAATTTGGGACATGCTCGCTCTGAGAGAGCATGAGGAGATTGGGGTGGGATGGGGTTGAGGTGTGTGTGTGTGTGGGGGGGGGGGGGGGGGGGGGTTATATTGTAGCATCCCCGAATAGTTAGTGCTGCAAGGGGGTCTGGGTATTTGGTCTGTTGTGTTTATGTTGTGTTACGGTGCGGATGTTCTCTCAAAATGTGTTTGTCATTCTTGTTTGGTGTGGGGTCACAGTGTGGCGCATATTTGAAACAGTGTTAATGTTGTTTATACGGCCACCCTCAGTGTGACCTCTATGGCTGTTGACCAAGTATGTCTTGCATTAACTTGTGTGTGTGAAAAGCCGTAGATATTATGTGATTGGGCCGGCATGCAAAGGCAGTGCCTTTAAGGTTTATTGGCGTTCTGTATTTCTCCCTACGTCCGTGTACCACTCCATACAGCGGCGTTTTAAAAAGTCATGAATTTTACTTTGGAAAACAAATACCAATAATTTCTGATATCACATTTTAAAGCATTTATCGGCCGACTCTGCAGCATCGAGTGGACATCGGGGGCGGTACCTCTCGATTGGCAGACTGAGGTGGTGGTCCCTCTCTTTAAGGGGGACCAGAGGGTGTGTTCAAACTATCGTGGAATAACACTCCTCAGCCTTCCCGGTAATGTTTATTCAGGTGTACTGGAGAGGAGGCTATGCCGGATAGTCGAACCTCGGATTCAGAAGGAACAGTGTGGTTTTCGTCCTGGTCGTGGAACAGCTCTATACTCTCGGAAGGGTTCTTGAGGGTGCATGGGAGTTTGCCCAACCAGTCTACATGTGCTTTGTGGACTTGGAGAAGGCATTCGACCGTGTCCCTCGGGAAGTCCTGTGGGGAGTGCTCAGAGAGTATGGGGTATCGGACTGTCTTATTGTGGCGGTCCGCTCCCTGTACGATCAGTGTCAGAGCTTGGTCCGCATTGCCGGCAGTAAGTCGTACACGTTTCCAGTGAGGGTTGGATTACGCCAAGGCTGTACTTTGTCACCGATTCTGTTCATAACTTTTATGGACAGAATTTCTAGGCGTAGTCAAGGCATTGAGGGGTTCTAGTTTGGTGGCCGCAGTATTAGGTCTCTGCTTTTTGCAGATGATGTGGTCCTGATGGCTTCATCTGGCCGAGAGCTTCAGCTCTCACTGAATCAGTTAGCAGCCGAGTGTGAAGCGACCGGAATGGGAATCAGCACCTCCAAGTCCGAGTCCATGGTTCTCTCCCGGAAAAGGGTGGAATGCCATATCCGGGTTGGGGAGGAGACACTGCCCCAAGTGGAGGAGTTCAAGTACCCAGGAGTCTTGTTCACGAGTGGGGGAAGAGCTGATGGTGAGATCGACAGGCGGATCGGTGCGGCGTCTTCAGTAATGCGGACGTTGTACCAATCCGTTGTGGTGAAGAAAAAGCTGAGCCGTAAGACAAAGCTCTCAATTTACCGGTCGATCTACGTTCCCATCCTCACCTATGGTCATGAGCTCTGGGTCATGACCGAAAGGATAAGATCGCGGGTACAAGCGGCTAAAATGAGTTTCCTCACCCTTGGAGATAGGGTGAGAGGCTCTGTCATCCGGGAGGAACTCAAAGTAAAGCTGCTGCTCCTCCACATCGAGAGGAGCCTGATGAGGTGGTTTGGGCATATGGTCAAGATGCCACCCGAACGCCTCCCTCGGGAGGTGTTTAGGGCACGTCCAACTGGTAGGAGGCCACGGGGAAGACCCAGGACACGTTGGGAAGACTATGTCGCCCGGCTGGCCTAGGAACGCCTAGGGATCCCCCGGGAAGAGCTGGACGAAGTGGCTGGGGAGAGGAAAGTCTGGGCTTCCCTGCTTAGGATGCTGCCCCAGCGACCAGACTTCGGATAAGCGGAAGAAGATGGATGAATGGATGGATATCGGCCGATAATATCGGCAGTCCGATATTATCGGACATCTCTCTCTGTATTATACCAATAATCCATCCATCCATTTTCTACTGCTTGTCCCTTTTGGGGTCGCGGGGGGTGCTGGAGCCAATCTCAGCTGCATTTGGGCGGAAAGTGGCGCACACCCTGGACAAGTCACCACCTCATCACAGGGCCAACACTGATAGACAGACAACATTCACACTCACATTCACACACTAGGGCCAATTTAGTGTTGCCAATCAACCTATCTTCATGTGCATGTCTTAGGAGGTGGAAGGAAGCCAGAGTACCCGAAGGGAACCCACGCGGTCATGGGGAGAACATGAAAACTCCACACAGAAAGATCCCGAGCCCGGGATAGAACTCAGGACAACTCAGGACCTTTGTATTGTGAGGCACACACACTAACCCCTGTTTCCACCGTGCTGTCTTTATACCATTAATGACAACTAACATGTTCAAGAATATTTAATGATTGATATTTTGATCACAATTATAACCAGAGAAAAATGCGGATGATGGTGCAACAATAGCTATAAAATATTCATATAATCCACCCGAATGCAGCTGAGATAGGCTCCAGCACCCCCTGTGAACCCAAAAAGGACAAGCGGTAGAAAATGGGTGGTTGGATGGGCTCTGATTTAAATCATTTGGGGTTTGCCCTTAAATGGGCACTGCACTTTTTTTTTAATTTTGCTAATCGTTCACAGTCATTATGAGAGACAAGAACATACGTCTTTTTTTATTTGTTTTTTTAACGATTTTATAGATGATAAAAAACACTTGAAAGATGCGGCTAATCGGAGCCACCATTGTAGCCTTCAGAGATCTCTAAAACAACTTAAAAAAAAAACAGCAACGTTTTATATACACACTGCAAGTCTATCTATAATCTACTTACGCTCACGTTCATAACAAAATGTAAAATGTTCAATATTAACCGTATTTTGATCATTTTAAACACTTCTTCCACGCATTGATTTCTGTTTCCGTAGCAGTGCACGTCTAATATTTGGCAACATGTCTGTTCCTACTTCCGGAATCAAACACGAGTGTGTTTTGAAATCATTGCAGACTTGGTAACAGACAACAAAGACGACTATTTTTGATGTTTTTCAGTCAGTACAGATTGGTGTTCTGTCGCATTGTGTTGTGCATTACAAACTCAAACGCGTTGAGTGTTGTTGTAGAAGCTAGCTCATCTCCTGTCGTAGTTACCTTTTAGGTCTAATACCGATGTGTTACAATGATAGAAAAAGAGTTCTTGAGTGTTCACTTTTACAATAACAATGACGCTACAGCTTGGGTATTATATTGGTTGTGAAACGTAAATACAGTATTGTTGACACTTTTTGAGTGAATTTTCAAAGTGTAAATGAAGTATTGTTGACAGTTTTTGAATGCATTTCAAAGGGATTTAGAGGTCAAATTGATTGCTCCTGTTAGCTGCATTGCTAGCCACCTAGAACGAGCTGATTTTGAAATGTTGGAAAGCGAAAAAATAAAAAATAACTTGTCATCTTGTCTCCTATAATATTGTAAATGATTGGCAAAATCCCCCCAAAAGTGCAGTTTGTGCAGTCCTTTGAGGCTTTTTTGATTAAGGGCTATATACATCAACTTTGATTGATTAATTTTGCATTATTGTTTTATACTTGTTACTAGGGGTGTGGGGAAAAAATAGTTTCGAATACGAATCGCGATTCTCACGTTGTGCGATTCAGAATCGATTCCCTCTTTTTTTAAATGTCTTATTTAAATTTTTTTAATCAATCCAACAAAACATTACACAGCAATACCATAACAATGCAATCCAATTCCAAAACCAAGCCTGACCCAGCAACACTCAGAACTGCAATAAACAGAGTAATTGAGAGGAGACACAAACAAGACACAGAACAAACCAAAAGTAATGAAACAAAAATTAATATTATCAACAACAGTATCAATATTAGTTATAATTTCAGCATGGTAGTGATTAAAAATCCCTCATTGACATTATCATTAGACATTTATAAAAATAAAAAAAAGAACAATAGTGTCACAGTGGCTTACACTTGCATCGCATCTCATAAGCTTGACAACACACTGTGTCCAATGTTTTCACAAAGATAAAATAAGTCATATTTTTTGTTCGTTTAATAGTTAAAACAAATTTACATTATTGCAATCAGTTGATAAAACATGGTCCTTTATAATTATAAAAGCTTTTTTTTAAAAATGTAATACTCTGCTAGCATGTCAGCAGACTGGGGTAGATCCTGCTGAAATCCTATGTATTGAATGAATACAGAATCGTTTTGAATCGGAAAATTATCGTTTTTGAATCGAGAATCGCGTTGAATCGAAAAAAATCGATATATTATCGAATCGTGACCCCAAATAATCACTAACTTTAGAATTTGATGCCAGCAACACGTGACAAAGAAGTTGGAAAAGGTGGCAATAAATACTGATAAAGTTGAGGGTTGCTCATCAAATACTTATTTGGAACATCCCACAGGTGTGCAGGCTAATGGGGAACAGGTGGGTGCCATGATTGGGTATAAAAACAGCTTCCCAAAAAAATGCTAAGTCTTTTACAAGAAAGGATGGGGCGAGGTACACCCCTTTGTCCACAACTGCGTGAGCAAATAGTCAAACAGTTTAAGAACAACGTTTCTCAAAGTACAATTGCAAGAAATTTAGGGATTTCAACATCTATGTTCCATAATATCATTAGAAGGTTCAGAAAATCTGGAGAAAATCACTCCACGTAAGCGGCATGGCCGGAAACCAACGTTGAATGACCGTGACCTTCGATCCCTCAGATGGCACTGTATCAAAACCCGACATCAATCTCTAAAGGATATCACCACATGGGCTCAGGAACACTTCAGAAAACCACTGTCACTAAATACAGTTAGTCGCTACAGCTGTAAGTGCAAATAAAAGCTCTACTATGCAAAACGAAAGCCATTTCTTGACAACATACAGAACCGCCGCCGGCTTCTCTGGTCGTGAGATCATCTAAGATGGACTAATGCAAAGTGGAAAAGTGTTCTGTGGTCTGACGAGTCCACATTTCAAATTGTTTTTGGAAATATTCGACATCAAGTCATCCGGACCAAAGGGAAAGCAAACTATCCATACTGTTATCGACACAAAGTTCAAAAGCCTGTGGTGGTGTGGGGGTGCATTAGTGCCCAAGGCATGGGTAACTTACACATCTGTGAAGGCACCATTAATGCTGAAAGGTACTTACAGATTTTGGAACAACATATGCTGCCATCTAGGCGCCGTCTTTTTCATGGACGCCCCTGCTTATTACAGTAAGACAATGCAAAGCCACATTCAGCATGTGTTACAACAGCGTGGCTTCGTAAAAAAGAGTGGGGGTACTTTCCTGGCCCGCCTGCAATCCAGACCTGTCTCCCATCGAAAATGTGTGGCGCATTATGAAGGGTAAAATACGACAGCGGAAAAAAAAAACAAGAATGGGAAGGAATTCCACTTTCAAAGCTTCAACAATTAGTTTCCTCAGCTCCCTAATGTTTATTGAGTGTTTTTAAAAGAAAAGGTGATGTAAGACAGTGGTGAACATGCCCTTTCCCAACTACTTTGGCACGTGTTGCAGCCATGAAATTCTAAGTTAATTATTATTTGCAAAAAAAAAAAAATAATTATGAGTTTGAACATCAAATATAGTGTCCTTGTAGTACATTCAATTGAATATGGGTTGAAAAGGATTTGCAAATCATTGTATTACGTTTATATTTACATCTAACAAAATGTCCCAACTCATATGGCAACAGGGTTTGTACCTCGCTTTGTTCCTTGATTTCTTTGTACCTTCTGAAGAAGAGTGATTTTGACTTGCTAAAGTTTTTGTTTGAGCTAATTTCATAGTGGTCTGCCTTCTGTTTTCCCTCTTCTTAGAGCGCTTTAATTTGTAGTTTTCTTAGCTCTTTATAGTGTAGTTTCTGTACATAGCCTTTTGTCTCTTCCTCTTCGTCAACGATTTTCTTTTGGTGTAGCTAATCATAGATTGTTGTTTTTTGTTTGAAGATCAGTGTACATTTTTCTATCGCCATTTATCCTCCCTCGGGAGTGATTTTCTGTTCATTGTTTTGCGCCCTGTGCTACGTTTCTTTTGATAGTTACTCTCGTGTATCTAGTCTAAAGTTTATAGCCATTTGTGTTATGATCACCTGCCCGGATCATGTTCTATTTGGTTTTTGGACTCCCTTAGTTCCCCAGTTTTGTGTCTCCTTGGTTGCTGATTGGTTGCAGCTGCCTCTGATTAGTGTCTCGGATGCTCACCTGCTGCTAGGCACTAATCAGAGTGCTATTTATTCCCGTTTCTTTCCACACTCAGTCTGGCTTCGTAATTTGCTTCACGCAACAGTTGACTGTGGTTTTGATTCATGGTCTTTACATACTAGCTTCCACGCAAAACTCCTTTTGCTTGCTAGTTCCCACGCTAGCCCCCTTAGCTTTTGCCTTCCGTGCTATGAGCACGCTTGTTTGTTACCGCCTGATTTATTGGTAAATAAATCATTTCCTACCTGGACACTGTGTCCAAAGTCTGTCTGTATCTCGGGAAAATGACCCCCAAATCATGCACCCAGATTGTCACAATTTGTTTATTCACTCTGTCTGAAGAGAGTTCTTAAAAACTGCTGAATAAAAGCCTGCGTCAATCATTCCCCGTCTGCAACTGAGTCCTCATTCTTGCGAAAACTTAACACTTTGTAAGGGAGTAAACTTACAGAATCATCAAATATCTATTTTTACCCAAAATATGTTTTATCATTCTACTATTGCAATTAAAAATACAGCATTGTGCTAAATGTTTCTACATTTGTTTTATTGTTGAGTAAATATTTTAAATATTTTCCATGTTCATCTTATTTAATTGGGTTATGTTTGCTTCATATGTTAAATAATGAACTTTCCTATAGTTTTAGTACAGATAGTTTAAAACTGGCAGATTAAAAATAATATAAAAAATGATGATTAGGAAAAAAAAGATTGTGATATATACATACTTTTTTTTTGCACAAGTGTTCACTCTGTTCATTTTATTCAGCTATTGAACAAATACACCCATGCGTGGGGTGGACTGATAGACAGAGTGAACCCTGTTTTTGTCATAGAGGCAAAGAAAAACATACACACATGGCAATTTGTCAATGCCACAAAATGTATCAAGTTCCTTGCACTTATTATTCATCACCCTAGGCCTTGTTTCAATAAACCTACTATAAAAAACTATTGAATCTTTATAGCTTTGTAAAGGGGCAAACTTACAAAATCAAATACCTATTTTTCCCTCAAATGTTTTATCATTCTATTGCAAGTAAAAAATACAGCATTGTGCTACATTTGCATTTGCTTTGTACTTACAGTGTAATTGTGATTGGTCACAGTCACTGGCTTTCCATCGTCTGTGTAGTAGGTTTCTGTGAAGTCTGCACCAAAAAGCTCACTGGGTAAAAAAAAAGAGGGAAAAAAATAAGCAGTTATGAGTGATTATGATTTAATTTGTTTGAAGCCAACACAGGCGCTGCAAATGTCAAAACACAAGCTTCAAACACAGCAGAATGCATGCAGTGTTGTAGCAATGCTGCCTTGACACATGGGTGCATCACATGTTAGTGACTAACAAGAAAGCATCAAAACACTCTTTTGTCTGTGAAGATGCACACTGTGTTGAACAGGAATACCATCAGGCCGGTTCATTCATAATGACACGCAGTCACATGCTGAATATTAAATAAAGCCTCCCTGTGCAAGCAGTCATTAAGGAGAAAACACATCCTTCTATAACCATCAAAGGCTGTGTGCATTAGCACCAGTCAATTCTAATCGCTACAGATTACACCTAGCTGGCTTTAATTAAAGTCAGCAATAAGAAGGATTGCTATAGCATTCTTATCGAGAGGTTAGAGTGAGGAAAGCAAATAAAAGGCTTAATTAAATCGGTTTTATTTTATCCAGCCAAAGGCAACAAAGAGTGGTGAGGCATGTTTTTCCTGTAGCAACATCGAATCATCACTTTTCTTATCCACATAAAAAACAAACATATAATGTTCACAGGCAGGCTTGTGGGGGAAAAAAGAGGCAGAAAATCAATGGGTTGGCTGTAGTTGATGTAATTATGTAGAAATCCCGGCCTTCTCTCAGTGACATCTGGAAAAACAGAACAAGCAGATGCGCTCCAACGATCGACAACAATTACACACAGCAGAGCAGACGCACGAGTGGTGTCACAAAAACAATGTTCCGATATATTAGTGTACCTATACTGAATGCTTGTTCTCATTTATCATTGCGCTTGCTGGTAAATTTCACTTCAAAATACTTTGACAAGCCTTTGGATAAAACTGTTACCTAATTTAGAGCAAATAACTGACCTGCATTTAAGTAAACCATTTGAATTATTTTCCTGTGAGACATTCTAAAAATAAAATTGCAATTTTGGTCATATACTGCACTCTTTTTTTTAAGTCAATTCGAGTTATGGAAGCCAGTAATAACCTGATTATCATGGTTCATCTAAATGAAAAAATTGTGATCAATCTGATTAAAAAATATCATTTGACAGCACTAATATAGATATAACGTAATATTAACAGTGTAGCAATATGAGCAAAACTAGACAAAAAACAAGGATTTTTTAATAATTGAATAGACGAGAAGTGAAAAATATTGATCATAGCATGCTAGAATCCATACATCTTTTAGACATCTGTACATTCAGTACCTCAGCAGCCATGAGCCTCACTGTATGTCCCACGTGTGTTGCGGCACATACTGTATTTCATATCACAAAAAAACCTGCATAAAAAGCCTAAAACCCATCAAGAATCAATCATGCTTGATAAGGTAAATCATGAAATAACATGATAATTAACACTGTAAAAATATGATTTTGGTATGAATTTGCATATGTCGATCGCTTTTTTGCTTTTGTGTCGATGAGACATTCCTACCACAAACCAGATGCACAAATAAATGTGACCTACACAGTTCCCTGTATAACCAGCAGAGGGCACTGCAGCCACAGCAGTCTGGGTCACAGAGCATTATATGCATTATATGCAAAATGCCCAGAGTTCTCTGCACAAAAACAATCCAAGTCTTTACAGAGAGAACGCAAAACGGGCCTGAGTTAGCTAAAGTTAGTGTTGTGTTAGCTAATGCTAATTTATCCAAGAAAGACCGTGCTCGCTGCTTATTCTATTGTATCAATGCCATTTGATGACCGTGTCCCGATGTAGATACTGATCTCTTATCAGTGCAATGTGTGTCGAATCATCCCAAAAGTCATGGCGTAACATGACCCTCCCTAGTGTGCCCCTGATTGGCTCGCCAGTGTCTGACCATGTCTGTGACCCAGACCGCTTTCGCTGCAGTGCCCTCTGCTGGTTGTTCAGGGGAGTGTGTAGGTCACATTTATTTGTGCATCTAGTTTGTGGTAGGAATGTCTCATCGACACAAAAGCAAAAAAGCGATCCACATATGCAAATTCAATATAAATACATTTACAAAATAAAGCATATTTATATTAAAATCTCAAAAATATATATAGAAATACATGTTTAGTTATAAAAATTATTGATTTATTTGTATGTCACATTTTAAAATATATACATTTTATTTGTGTGTATTTTAAAATCTCAAAAATATATTTACAAATACGCGTTTATTTATAAAAAATATTTATTTATTTGTATATCACATTTATATATGCATATGTATTAATATTATATTGATATATGTAAGTAGATGTAAGAAAATTGTACTTCAATAGATATCTGGCTAGATATTCTGGCCTTCAGGAGGAGGGTGAAGCCAAATGAAAGACGCCCTGCAGGACCACAGATCGCTCACGGCCCGTCTCACTGTCTCAGACCCTGAAGGTCACACTGAGAGCGAAGAAGCCCGCTTGTCTTTAGGGAGACAATAAACAAGACCTCTCATAGTGTGCATGAAGTCAGCTACAGTACTTCCTGAATTTGACAGGAAGCACTTAAGCACAACAGGCCAAACAGCCGTTGCTCTCTGTCTTCAACTTCCTCCCCTCTTCATTCCATTTCCTGTGTATTTCTAGCCTGCGGCAGACTATTGATTTAATGCTGCTCAATCCCTCCCAGACCCGCCTATACTCAACAATTTCTTTCTTTTCTCAGCGCTGTTGGCTCTGAGCTGCCAGTCATCATCTCAGCTATCATCCGGAGCAGGAAGAGACTCTGATAAGAACAAAGCTCTTATTTGATTTCAATCACAGCCGAGTTCAAACAAACTGTCTATACGTCGTAATAACACAGACTGATGCTTCTCCAGAGGTTATCCAGACTTTTGCGGGACTCCAAACTCCCACCTTGTTGTGTTGGGTGCCAAAACATGAAGCTGAAGTCAGCACATTATCTAGGACATGCCTCATCAGTGATGTTTTGTAGAATAGGATTCAATCTGCCTGGTGGCGCTCACTTCCTCACACATAGAACACCCTCTTGTTGAATGAGCATGGATAAGATATTGGCCAAATAGAGACACTGTGTACTGTATATTAGCTCTACTAGGGGAACTTTGATTTTTGATTAGCGGAAACCCATGTGGAGGATGCAGAAAGTTGTATGTAACACTGAAAGATACACCTTGTTATGTCATTAATTTCAATGAAATAGGTGTGTGTTTGGAAACAAAATCGCCTTCACCAGGTATTGTATCGTTTTATTTTTGAGCGTTAATTCTCAATGTTATTGCTGTGTAATGTCCAATTTTGACCTTGCGTGACTCTCCATTGCTCCACATAAAGATGTTTTAAGACACATCCATCACATTTTTGAAACAAATTTGTCATACTAATATTGGTGTTGTTTTCATTAAACGGGACATACGAAGAATTTTGTGTTTTCTTCTGGATACTCGTGTTAAACAATACCAAAGCATCAAATAATAAGGTTTATGCATTTGGGCGTGAGCTTGCACACAGTTTTGGATGCCTCTGTTGGCAGAGTTTTGCGGTCTGGCAACGTTGTGACATCACAACGAGGAGAACGTTCTTATTTGGTCTCTGGCGTTGTCCGCTGACGTATCGGTAACCTATGCATGTTAAACATTTTTTGCCATCATCGCTTGTGTTAGGCTTAAATATTTTTTTTAATATTATTTGGTCAAATTCAGTTAAAACCCTTTTTTGTATCAAAAATGCTCATGCCGTGTATCATAACCGCTTTTATTGAAACAATGGTAACTGAATTCATTGAAATCGATTATTTTCTTAGCACCACAACTTTCTGAAAAAATACGTGATCTGGTCTTGCCAATGAATGCCTTTCAAAGCTGATCACCTCTGACTGATACGTAATTTATTTTTGGTCACTTGACTGACAGAGGCGGTTAACAGCTTAGTAAATACAGTATAATCACCTCCATTGTGGCAAATAAACTACATCTCTCAGAAGCTTAAATATCACTGGAGGACAAGGTTAAACATGTTTTACACAGTAAGAGCAAGCCAAGAGAAGACAAGCTAATCGTTAAGCTAGCTTAAAACAACACAAGAAATAAGTGTTTAAAGAAGTCTAACTTTTTTTTTCATGTTTACAAATTCAAACCCTTCAGAGGCAGTCGTGATTAAGAGCTATATAAATAAACTTTGATTGACTTATTTTTTGCTCTTACAATAACAATGTCACTACAACTTTGTTATTATACAGGTTACGGAACATAAATGAAGTATTATTGGCGTTTTTTGGATGCATTTTTTAAAGTGATTTAGCGGGAGAATGGATTGCTCCCATTCGCCGCATTGCCATCCACCAACAACGATACGATTTTTACAAAGTAGAATGCAAATAAAAACAACCTTTTGACATCTTGTCTGTTATTAGGAATGTGAACAATATCTAAAATTCCCCCAAAAAGTGCAGTTACCCTTTAAGTGCTAAGTATACAGAGGAAAAACAGCTTCATACTTTATGTCTACGATGTATTCAAAAATGGGAGGATACCGCCAGCTGGCACGACACAGTTGAGTGACTGCATCAGTTGCAACTACAAAAGAGTAAACGCATTCTCACACTAGACCTGCGTGCAAACTGAGCATTCAAGCCACAGCCCGTTTACTTGTTCCATCACTAAAACGTTATCTCCCTGACTTTGTGGATTGTTTCCAGACTGGGGTCAGATTATTATTTTCAATTTTGTCACGGTGACAGAGCGTGCCATGGTTTGACTTTTGGATGATCTTGAGACTTGATTCATAGTTTATTTCTATTATGAATTGTGTCCGTGATCATTTTTAACTCGCAAGGAGCAATTGCTACGTTGCGCGCATGCTGCTCCATGTACATGGAGTAGTGCCAAGGAAAGGGAAGCGTGCTGTGCCCGGGTACGGATCACAGTAGCATGCCAAAAGTGCCAGACTGTAGCTGTGTCCCAATTAAGGGTCTGCATCCTTCGGAGGATCCGGCCTACGCAACCTCAGAAGGCTGGACCTTCGGACGCACCTCCGAAGGATGCATCACCTGTTGTTAAAGGGGACAGTCTAACCTGAGGAGGATACTTACATTTGAAAGTGTATTCGCTGCCGGTGCTGCTGCTTGTATTTTCCGCCACCGTCAAAAATATCCGGGTTGAACAAAGGCGCATAAAGCATCTTTGGATATGGGAGGCCACAAAGGATAGTTGCGGTACATCCTCCGAATACAGGGAAAAGGAGGGTGCATTTGGAGGAACCTTCGAATTTGAATGAATTGGGACAGCCTTTGCGCAGCGGATTTATGTAAGTGGCCTTCAAATTCAGCCTTCGAAGGATGTAGACCCTGAATTGGGACAGAGCTTGTATGTGCAAACGCATGCAGGGCTTGGGCATGATTCCCCTTCCCTCTGCTGGCTCTTAGTTTTTAATTAATTTATGAGAGCATGTTCGTAAACTGAGGACATCCTGTATATTACATATTATTATAATATACAATATATATAACGTGTTGGTTATCCAATAATCAGCAAGTCTTTGTGGAGTTGTGTGCACACAGTAAATCTAAAGTAAGGAACCATTAACTTTTAATTATATTATTTGAAAAAAAATATATGAAAAAAACTTCTTTAAGAATGAATTTTTTTTTTAGTATTTTGTGTTGTAAGCCTCATAGCACCTGACTTTGATGGTTAGAGCGGATCTGACTCCAGGGCGGGTCCGCCTTCGGGCCACCCAATTCGCCCCGGAGTCAGCTGCGCTCTGCGCATGCGCCATTTTGTTGTTGCTGGGCCGCTTTTTCTCTCATTGAAAATTCCTGTTACAAGCAGTAAAACTGCATCAACTTTGCAACACACCTGTGCATGTAAAGTGCTTTATAAATAAAGTTTGATTGATTAATTGATTGCTACGGCACTTACAGTATATCCATGCCTAAATTAAAGGGCCTTTACAAAAACAACAATTGCACATAAACATAAGGTAACAAGCAATAAAAGAAAGGCATTAAACATTTCACATTGAATCAGTTACGGCTACAAGACTGACCTTTTAAATATGCAAAGTTAATATCTAAAATGATACAGTCTGAGTTTAGGACTCATGGAGTTCCACAGGTTTGAGCCATGGACAGAAAAGCCTTAGTGTCCTTATACTCCTTCCAGCGCCTTGGAATTGTAGCTAACAAAATAAAGAGTTGATACATGTTTGTTTGGGTGCCTAAGATGATTTGTAACACTAGCCAGCTTTTATCCTCATGTGTCTTAGACCTAGCTAGCAGTTACACAAATCTCAGACCTTGACTCACGTGCAAACTATTCAAACATTTTGCAACATGTGTGCTTTTCTGGCCGCCATTCAAGAGCCTAGAAGTGATGACACATTTTATCATCATACCATATAAGTCCAACGTTGATGAACAAGCATGGCTGCTTCTGGCCCACAGGAGCAGAGAGGGGGCCCAATAGATAGAATAACATTCCAAGTAAGTCCCTCCTTCATTACTGTGACCTACATTCCCTGGTCCAAACTTGTGCTGGAAGTAGACAGACTGAGCCGAGTGGCCGAGCTGACTAATGACCAGCAGCTCTCGTCTCCACGACATCTCATTCATTCTTCACTCAATGCCAACTTTGTCTCAGGGCTTCCGACCTTCCCAAGCGTCTGTCTCCTTTTACTCCAACACATCAATCTGTTTCCAAGCAACTGGAATCCTCCGCATTCCCTGACAAAACACACTTCTTACACCCCTTTCATTCATTTATTTTATCTTGTGTGCCAGAGAAATACAACTGTAAGTAATGCATGAAATGTTCTCATTCATAATGTAGCACCAAGTGATTCTTAAGCTGTTAATTTAAGGTCAAACTAGTGTTTTAAGGAGCTGTCTGCATGGCCACAAAATGTCTGCTTAAGAATTAATGTTTTTGTTTAAGGCAGTCCTTCTCAAATAGTGGGGTGGGCCCCCCTGGGGGGGAGCGGTGAAATCGATCAATCAATCAAAGTTTATTCATATAGTCCTGTGGAGAGGCGGAGCAAACGGGCCGACGGCGGGGCAGGGCGCGGCACGCTACCCTGCCCAAGATGACGGCAAGAAGGCGGAGGATGCGGCGGAGCAGAGAGGCGGGGCTTTCCGCGAGCGACGCCGCCACAATTTGAATCAGGTGCGTGGCATACACACCTGCACACAGTTAACTCATCTCCTGCTGTATAAAAGGGGAGAAGGAGGAGAGATCAAGAGGAGTTGGAGAGCCTGCAGGAGCGGATGAAGAGCGATCGGAGAGAGACGGAAAGGAGAGACGGAGCGCACGACAACGACGCGGCCGACTGAAGAAGAGCGAGGAGCGAGCAGCGGACGGAAAGGCTGAAAAGCAACCCGGCAAAAGACGCAATTATTGAAAGAATAAAAGAGTCAATCTGTTTCCAGGCACTCCTCTCTGAGCTGCTACCTTACCGTGGTAGAGGAGTTTGCGTGTCCCAATGATCCTAGGAGCTATGTTGTCTGGGGGTTTTCATGCCCCCTGGTAGGGTCTCCCAAGACAAACAGGTCCTAGGTGAGTGATCAGACAAAGAGCAGCTCAAAGACTTCAATGGAATTACAACGAAATGAACCCAGATTTCCCTCGCCCGGACGTGGGTCACCGGGGCCCCGCTCTGGAGCCAGGCCCGGAGTTGGGGCACGATGGCGAGCGCCTGGTGGTCGGGCCTGTTCCCATGGGGCCCGGCCGGGCACAGCCCGAAGAGGCAACGTGGGTCATCCCTCCAATGGGCTCACCACTCATAGGAGGGGCCATAGAGGTCGGGTGCATTGTGAGCTGGGCGGCAGCCGAAGGCAGGGCACTTGGCGGTCCGATCCTCGGCTACAGAAGCTAGCTCTTGGGACGTGGAACGTCACCTCACTGGGGGGGAAGGAGCCTGAGCTAGTGCGCGAGGTAGAGAAGTTCCGGCTGGATATAGTCGGACTCACCTCGACGCACAGCAAGGGCTCTGGAACCAGTTCTCTCGAGAGGGACTGGACCCTCTTCCACTCTGGCGTTGCCGGCAGTGAGAGGCGACGGGCTGGGGTGGCAATTCTGGTTGCCCCCCGGCTCAAAGCCTGTACGTTTGAGTTCAACCCAGTGGACGAGAGGGTAGCTTCCCTTCGCCTTCGGGTGGGGGGACGGATCCTGACTGTTGTTTGTGCTTACGCACCAAACAGCAGTTCAGAATACCCACCCTTTTTGGGTACACTCGAGGGAGTACTGGAAAGTGCTCCTCCGGGTGATTCCCTTGTCCTACTGGGAGACTTCAACGCTCATGTTGGCAACGACAGTGAAACCTGGAGAGGCGTGATTGGGAAGAATGGTCGCCCGGATCTAAACCCGAGTGGTGTTTTGTTATTGGACTTTTGTGCTCGTCACGGATTGCCCATAACAAACACCATGTTCCAACATAAGGGTGTCCATATGTGCACTTGGCACCAGGACACCCTAGGCCGCAGCTCCATGATCGACTTTGTAGTTGTGTCATCGGATTTGCGGCCTTATGTTTTGGACACTCGGGTGAAGAGAGGGGCGGAGCTTTCTACCGATCACCACCTGGTGGTGAGTTGGCTGCGATGGTGGGGCAGGATGCCGGACAGACCTGGCAGGCCCAAGCGCATTGAGAGGGTCTGCTGGGAACGTCTGGCAGAGTCTCCTGTCAGAGAGAGTTTCAATTCACACCTCCGGGAGAACTTTGAACATGTCACGAGGGAGGTGCGGGACATTGAGTCCGAGTGGACCATGTTCCGAACCTCTATTGTCGAGGCGGCTGATTGGAGCTGTGGCCGCAAGGTTGTTGGTGCCTGTCGTGGCGGTAATCCCAGAACCCGTTGGTGGACACCAGCAGTGAGGGATGCCGTCAAGCTGAAGAAGGAGTCCTATCGGGTTCTTTTGGCTCATAGGACTCCGGAGGCAGTGGACGGGTACCGACGGGCCAAGCGGTGTGCAGCTTTAGCGGTCGCGGAGGCAAAAACTCGGACATGGGAAGAGTTCGGGGAAGCCATGGAAAACGACTTCCGGACGGCTTCGAAGCGATTCTGGACCACCATACGGCGCCTCAGGAAGGGGAAGCAGTGCACTATCAACACCGTGTATGGTGCGGATGGTGTTCTGCTGACTTCGACTGCGGATGTTGTGGATCGGTGGAGGGAATACTTCGAAGACCTCCTCAATCCCACCAACACGTCTTTCTTTGAGGAAGCGGTGCCTGGGGAATCTGTAGTGGACTCTCCTATTTCTGGGGCTGAGGTCGCTGAGGTAGTTAAAAAGCTCCTCGGCGGCAAGGCCCCGGGGGTGGATGAGATCCGCCCGGAGTTCCTTAAGGCTCTGGATGCTGTGGGGCTGTCTTGGTTGACAAGACTCTGCAGCATCGCGTGGACATCGGGGGCGGTACCTCTGGATTGGCAGACCGGGGTGGTGGTCCCTCTCTTTAAGAAGGGGGACCGGAGGGTGTGTTCCAACTATCGTGGGATCACACTCCTCAGCCTTCCCGGTAAGGTTTATTCAGGTGTACTGGAGAGGAGGCTTCGCTGGATAGTCGAACCTCGGATTCAGGAGGAACAGTGTGGTTTTCGTCCTGGTCGTGGAACTGTGGACCAGCTCTATACTCTCGGCAGGGTTCTTGAGGGTGCATGGGAGTTTGCCCAACCAGTCTACATGTGCTTTGTGGACTTGGAGAAGGCATTCGACCGTGTCCCTCGGGAAGTCCTGTGGGGAGTGCTCAGAGAGTATGGGGTATCGGAATGTCTTATTGTGGCAGTCCGCTCCCTGTATGATCAGTGTCAGAGCTTGGTCCGCATTGCTGGCAGTAAGTCGGACACGTTTCCAGTGAAGGTTGGACTCCGCCAAGGCTGTCCTTTGTCACCGATTCTGTTCATAACTTTTATGGACAGAATTTCTAGGCGCAGTCAAGGCGTTGAGGGGTTCCGGTTTGGTGACCACGGGATTAGGTCTCTGCTTTTTGCAGATGATGTAGTCCTGATGGCTTCATCTGGCCGGGATCTTCAGCTCTCACTGGATCGGTTCGCAGCCGAGTGTGAAGCGACTGGAATGAGAATCAGCACCTCCAAGTCCGAGTACATGGTTCTCGCCCGGAAAAGGGTGGAGTGCCATCTCCGGGTTGGGGAGGAGACCCTGCCCCAAGTGGAGGAGTTCAAGTACCTAGGAGTCTTGTTCACGAGTGGGGGAAGAGTGGATCGTGAGATCGACAGGCGGATCGGTGCGGCGTCTTCAGTAATGCGGACGTTGTATCGATCCGTTGTGGTGAAGAAGGAGCTGAGCCGGAAGGCAAAGCTCTCAATTTACCGGTCGATCTACGTTCCCATCCTCACCTATGGTCATGAGCTTTGGGTCATGACCGAAAGGATAAAATCACGGGTACAAGCGGCCGAAATGAGTTTCCTCCGCCGGGTGGCGGGGCTCTCCCTTAGAGATAGGGTGAGAAGCTCTGCCATCCGGGAGGAGCTCAACGTAAAGCCGCTGCTCCTCCACATCGAGAGGAGCCAGATGAGGTGGTTCGGGCATCTGGTCAGGATGCCACCCGAACGCCTCCCTAGGGATGTGTTTAGGGCACGTCCAGCTGGTAGGAGGCCACGGGGAAGACCCAGGACACGTTGGAAAGACTATGTCTCCCGGCTGGCCTGGGAACGCCTCGGGATCCCCCGGGAAGAGCTAGACGAAGTGGCTGGAGATAGGGAAGTCTGGGCTTCCCTGCTTAGGCTGCTGCCCCCGCGACCCGACCTCGGATAAGCGGAAGATGATGGATGGATGGATAAAAGAGTCAAACCTGCTCAAAAGCATGTCCTTCCATGGTGATCTGCTGAACCCGAGGGACGACGGCTTAAGACTGTCACAAGTCCTTAATCACAAGTGTCTCAAAGGGCTGCACAAGACACAACGACATCCTCGGCTCAGATCCCACATCAGGGCAAGACAAAACTCAACCCTTTGGGTGCAGTAACAAATCCTGGAGGGGACCGCAGATGTGGGGACCCCACCTAGGCGACCAGTGCAACGGATGCTGAGTGGATACAATAATGTTACCTCGGAAACATGATTTTTTTCCCCTCTGTACCAGAATATGACAAAGCACATGTAGCACTTGTCTTTACTGTAACCACGGTGGGAAATGAGGAAAGGCGGGTGCGTTGTTTCCTTTGATGTTAATAAACTTACAATGTTATACAGAGGTATAGTCATAAGAAATGGATAGACAAATTAAGCTATTTATGGTCACAGTGGAGGGGCGGAAAGTATTTTCTTCTACCTAGGAGGGGCGTAACAGAAATTCATTGAGATGCACTGGTTTAAGGCAAAAGAAAGCACAGCAAAGCAGGGAGTGAAGCCAGAAAAGAGATTAATTTCTGAAATGGAAGCAAAAAGAAGGGCAGTACTCACTGGTTACGTTCTACTTGTAGCACCAGTTGGAGGTCGCTGGAGGAGAGCACAATTTCCCCTCTAATTGGATGCTCATCCTGTTGGATTAAGAAGAGAGGGAGTTAGATCATCAAATAGAGGCATAACAACCCCTTTGTTACCAGAATGAATTGCTGTCAAAGCCTTACACGGCCGTCTACACAATAAGTAAATATGATCAAATGTACCAAACAAAGCACAAAGGTGGTTCTGTTGCAGGAAAAGGCACATAAAGCATGTAAAGTGCTTCATACTTGTGTTTTACATTGCCTTATCCCAGTCTTTCACCCATCTGAATTGAATATTTCCTTTTATATATTCTATACTGTACATAAAAAACAGACCAAACATCCTACGTTTCTGCATCCATTTTTAGGTTATTTCCTCATATTTTTTCATGTGCCTGATTGTGCATACTTTATGGAGGTTGTGATGAAACATTTTCAGCACATTTACCTTTAAAAAATCCTCTTTTTTTCCGCCTTCCAGCCCGTATTTATGCTGAGAGTCATTTGAGCCGAGCTACCCATGTTAAGTTTCACCCCACACGCCCGCGTGTGATATATATAAATCAATCAATCAATCAATCAGTGTTTACTTCACAAACCACCACGACAGTAACCACCACGACAGTAAGTAAGTAAACGGTTAAGACGGGAGAGTGACTGGTGATTTTCGAATGTCATTGGGATTTCATGACGATGCCAAATCTTCTCAAAGAGTGAGGAGATTAAAAATAGAATTGGGGAGATTTACAAGGATGGAGAGCTTTTGTTGACCCAAACAGACAATGACAGGAGTTAAAACGACAATGCAGTGTGGCAGGTGTTGAATATAGATGCATGTTCAAGCGGCCAGCGTGGGCTCTGCTAAAGTGCAGCCCGCCCACTGAGGTCATTCATTATGTCTAATCTACATGCCAGGAAAAGAGTTGTTATCACAGAGAAACAGGACACTGTCATTAACGAAACACAAATGGCAATGTTTTTCCTTATTGTTTCCTCCTTGTGTTTTACATATCCTGTAATCACAGCAGACCAACATGTTCTTCCAGGCTAAACCGCAGCTCATACGTAAATTATATGTAGCCCCAGGGCTACTGACTATATAACAATTAAATAAAACATTCCCTTTAAGGGCATTTTTCAGACCTTCAGTTGTCTCAATTGGTGCACATCCGTACTTTCTCTTTGTCCTTTAAGTGCACAAGTGCATTTACATTGAAAAGTACAGCAAAGTGAAGTGTACGGTCAGACCTCCTACAAGTTAGCAATGTGGCTATAGATCATGATCACTGCTTAATTCATAGCAACTTTTTGGGTTATGCTTGTGTTAAAATAAAAATAAATGGTAAATGGGTTGTACTTGTATAGCGCTTTTCTACCCCTTTTTAAGGAGCCCAAAGCGCTTTAACAGTATTTCCACATTCACCCATTCACACACACACTGACGGCGGGAGCTGCCACTCAAGGCGCTCACCAGGACCCATCAGGAGCAAGGTTGAAGTGTCTTGCTCAAGGACACAACGGACGTGACTAGGATGGTAGAAGGTGGGGATTGAACCAATAACCCTCAGATTGCTGGCACAGCCACTCTACCAACTTTGCCACGCCGTAACAGGCAAAGCATACCCCCAGCAATATATAAATGGCCCAAATAAAAATGTTCCTAAAGAAACCACTGCACTAATTATGATTAGTATATACTGAAATATATACTAATATATCACACTATATTATATATATTATAATAAAATATACAGTGGTACCTCAACCTACGAGCACACGCGTTCCACTGCCAAGATTGTAACCTGAACTGAGCAAGAGGCCGAACCACGTCAAGCCACATACAGTCCCTGGGCGCTACACGATGGCTGCCCACTGCTCCTCAAGAGAGGATAGTTCAGGGACTACATTTGATGTACATGTGACAATAATAGATTTTTTTCTCCTTCTTCTCCAGTGAACTCAATTTAATCCATGCTTGGCCCTCTTAAACCAGCACACATTTCACCTTTAAACATGCCTTTTAAAAATAAAAACAAACTGTTAGATAAGAAATATGGTTTTAAAAACAATACAATAGTAATGCAAACCACTACAGTAGTTTTATGAGTGTAACAGGGTAGGTGGATAATGGAGAATCCCCACAGCCAACGCATCACCTATATTTTGTAAAACAGTAATATTATACATGTATATGTGAAGCAGATTGAAGAAGACTTTGAAATCCTTTTTAATTGGTTCTTTTTGGCGTGTCAAAGTGTCTCAACTTTTCGGATTATCTCTTCAGCCATCTACTTTCCAGGTGAGATGCATGATTTATGATCTACACTAAACTTACAGGGAGCAGGGAAGCGAGGAAACAGCAGATCACTCAATGATTTAAATATAGGGACAAACGGAAGAATTTCCCCCGACCGCTTGCCTCCCTGTTGACTGCCTCTTTGCCTTCCCCCTTGGATTTGACGGAAGATACATCCAACGCGCACAGACAACACCCTCTAGTAAATTCCACATTGTTATTTCCACACATAGTCCGCATTCTTTCTCTCGTGGTAGCATACACACCCTACACATTCATCAAAGGTTTTAATAAACCTTTTACAACCGCAGTTCTTTCCTTGTGTTGCCTCCTTCTCTTTGCCTAGTACACAACATTTTTAAGTTGCAAGTGATAAACGCTTATTTTGTGAAACAAAAGGAAATGTAAAACTGCATCAATATACATAAATTAAAGATGCACCAATACTCGAGTTTTAATTGTATCATAACTCCTGAATCGTATTCGAAATGGAATTGTGACATGCCCAAAGATTCCCACCTCTATTGATGAGGTTGTAGATATTCCTGCAAGGGCATTTTCGAAAAAGACATTTCAAGAGAAGCTTGATTTTCTGAGACAAGGTCAGCTAAACATGGAGCAAGCTAACCTGTCTCAGCCGGTGAGAGGGTTTGTGCGCCACTTCCAATCGAATCTACCAACCTTACCTCTGGCAAATATACCTCAAATATTTATTTATTTTTTGGCATTTAATATGGTTTTATAATTATTTTTATTTTGACAGTATCACGTAGAGATATGCTTTAATTACTGATATGGGTTTATTGATTTTTAAATGTACTGCAGGAAGGTAGCCCGTTTAGCCCGTTTTGTAAACACTACTGAGGTGATTTATTGCCACGTAGTGCGCAAGTGTGTTTATTATGGTATTTTAAGATATTAAAGTCGGAAAAAGTAGGACATAACTGAAGACCTGTGTGTGAAATGCATGGCCAGCCACTAATGTTCACTGTATTTAATTAAACTTTAATAATCCCTCTAATTGTCAATCAAGTAGACCCATCTGCCGCTGGCAACGCGGTGAGTCTCATCCTTGGATCATCTGTAGGGTATCCATTCAAGTGTAACATTTGCATAATCATCTGCTAACAAAAGAATGCCAACAAATGTATGTTTCGTTATTGGACTAACAGAGTAGATATGAGTTTCCATCATGCCAACCTGATGCCACTGTGGCTGTGTATTGATGTTGAAAACATGTGACAGCACTGGCTGTCACATGTTGTCGTATTCAGGCTAATCACATGCATCCTGCAATACCAGTCACTCATGCTGAATCTTCCTAAATGATAAATAATAGTCAACTGATAGATTATATATTGTCTATTAGATATGTCAAAAGGGAGTTCAGAAGTGACTATTTAGCATATTTATAGGTGAAACTCAAATTGTTTTAATATCGTGCAAAAGTTAACTCATGTTAGAAATTCAACTTGAAATGTGAAATTAATTTACATGTTTTTGTCAGATGACTTATTCCCGTAAGTGGAAAAAGAGTAGTGGTCAACCAAGCCAAGGTGGCTGTTCTGCTGCAAGCAGCGCACAAACTATCTGAGTACTCAAGGTACCTAGATATTCCTGCAAAAAGCAGATACAAGCAAGAAATCTAACTATGCAATGGAATAGATCCCTATTAAAAAAAGATGTGTCGAGTGATAAAGGATTATCCATAGGTGGAGTTCCTAGTGATATTGAACTATGTTGTGTTCCAAACAGATGAAAACTAAGAAAAGCATGAAGGCCTACAATTTCTTTGTGTGTGGCTGGGGTCAAGGAAATTGGTATCAAGACTCTACCGGAGAAATATGCATTGTTTTTTAGCTAGGGTAAGGTTGCATTTGATTATTTAACTTAGCATCTGCAGCCATGTCTGTTGTCCGTGAACCCGCTGTTAACGAGTACGCGTGTTTTTCTCCTTCTTTATCAAAATATAATTACAGATGTCAACAATGTGTATGTGCTGAAAGCTTCATTGACGATTGCTGCCCTTGGTAAAAGCTTAACCCTTTTAAGTTTTGCTGACATTTACTTTTTTTTGGTTAAACTCACCGAGTTGGTGCTTTACAAAACACTTGCAGCAAAAATGTGTTTTGACAAATACAAATAATACCACAATAATACTTAACTGGGAAGTACTAAAAGTGAAAATTAAATCAGACATCAGACAAACCTTAAAGTTATCACTGCAAACTTGTTCATTCTTCCACTTTGCTTCCTGAGTGTGTGCCACTTTTCTCGTCATCGTTTTATAAAATCTTGCACTCTTCTACCCTTCCTGATTACCTCCCAAGGAACTCTAAAGAAACTAATAACCTGTCGAAATTTCAATGGTTCGTACAGCCAACATCAATGCAAACATAGGGCATTTTTTTCAGAGAAAGGCTAAATGGCGCATATTACCCGTTGAGAACAGACTCTAACTTGACCACCACGCATATTAATTGCGCTGGACATGAGCCGGACGTGACGTCATGTAAATCCAAGCAATATGTGATATGTGGGTGGCGTCGCTCAGATGGCAGAGCGGCCGTGCCAACAACTTGGGGTTTCCTTGTTCAAATCCAGCTTCCGTCATCCTAGTCACGGCAGTTGGGCAAGACACATCCCTTATCTTGGTCCTGATGGGTCGTGGTTAGCGCTTTGCATGGCAGCTTCCGCCATTAGTGTGAGAATATGTGTGTGAATGGATGAATGTACCGTGTACTGTAAAGTACTTTGGGAATAGTGCAGGTATAGCAAAGCGCTATATAAAATACAGACCATTTACCATATAAAATCATTACCTGCAAGGTTATTTATTATACGTCAAGATTTTATTTATGTTGACTTTGAAAACCCCAATTTTTCTGAGATTATCAGTATGCGATTTTTATAAACTCTAAGTCATCATCATCAGACTTACAAACCCCGTTTCCATATGAGTTGGAAAATTGTGTTTGATGTAAATATAAACGGAATACTATTATTTGCCAATCATTTACAACCCATATTCAATTCAAAATATTTGATGTTCAAACTCAATAACTTTTTTTTTTTTTGCAAATAATAATTAACTTAGAATTTCATGACTGCAACACGTGACAAAGTAGTTGGGAAAGGGCATGTTCACCACTGTGTTACATCACCTTTTCTTTTAACAACACTCAATAAACGTTTGGGAATTGAGGAAACTAATGGTTGAAGCTTTGAAAGTGGAATTCTTTCACATTATTGTTTTATGTAGAGCTTCAGTCGTTCAACAATCCAGGGTCTCCGCTGTCGTATTTTACGCTTCATAATGCGCCACACATTTTCGATGGGAGACAGGTCTGGGCTGCAGGCGGGCCAGGAAAGTACCAGCATATTTTTTTTACAAAGCCACGCTGTTGTAACACTTGTCTTGCTTAAATAAGCAGGGGCATCCATGATAACGTTGCTTGGATGACAACATATGTTGCTCCAAAACCTGTATGTACCTTTCAGCATTAATGTTGCCTTCACAGATGTGTAAGTTACCCATGCCTTGGGCACTAATACACCCCCATACCATTACAGATGCTGGCTTTTCGACTTTGCGCCGATAACAATCCGAATGGTTATTTTCCTCTTTGTTCTGGAGGACACCACGTCCTCTGTTTCCAAATAAAATTTGAAATGTGGACTCGTCAGACCACAGAACACCTTTCCACTTTGCATCAGTCCATCTTAGGTGAGCTCGGGCCCAGCCAAGTCGGCGACGTTTCAGGATATTGTTGATAAATGGGTTTGGCTTTGCATAGTAGAGTTTTAACTTGCACTTACAGATGTAGCGACCAACTGTAGTTACTGACAGTGGTTTTATGAAGTGTTCCTGAGCCCATGTAGTGATATCCTTTACACACTGATGTCGGTTTTTGATGCAGTACCGCCTGAGGGATCAAAAGTCCGTAATATCATCGCTTACGTGCAGTGATTTCTCCAAATTCTCTGAACTTTTTGATGATTTTACGGACCGTAGATGGTAAAATCCCTAAATTCCTTGCAATAGCTCGTTGAGAAATGTTGTTCTAAAACTGTTCGACAATTTGCATACAAAGTGGTGACCCTCACCCCATCCTTGTTTGTGAATTACTTAGCATTTCATGGAAGCTGCTTTTATACCCAATCATGGCACCCACCTGTTCCCAATTAGCCTGCACACCTGTGGGATGTTCCAAAAATAAGTGTTTGATGAACATTCCTCAACTTTATCAGTATTTATTGTCACCTTTCCCAACTTCTTTGTCACGTGTTGCTGGCATGTAATTCTAAAGTTAATGATTATTTGCAAATTAAAAAAATGTTTATCAGTTAGAACATCAAATATGTTGTCTTTGTAGCATATTCAACTGAATATGGGTTGAAAAGGATTTGCAAATCATTGTATTCCGTTTATATTTACATCTAACACAATTTCCCAACTCATATGGAAACAGGGTTTGTATATTAGAAGAACGCCTGAAATATCCTAAGTTGCATGTTATGAGTCTAGGTCATATATTAGCTTCACCAATTAAATCTAATTTCACCTGTACAGAATGTCTATGGCAACAATGCCAGGGCCCTTATTTCCAATCAATTTCCAAACAAAAGCTTGGAGAACAAAAGAACATCTGAAAACCCTTCCCAAGTGAAGTGAGAACACGCACAAAGGCTGGAATAAGAAGATGCAAGAGGATGCTTTGATAGAGAGCTGAACATGTCACACAGAAAACCAAAACTGCATTTGCGGGTTGATTTGATCTGCAGCTTAAAAAAGACTGGTGTAAGTTAAAACATCTCTTGTGTGTAATATTTCTTTCTTACAGCAAGCAGGTCGTCCATTCAGAGGGAAATAAAGTGCACCGCTAATGGCTGCCATTTATACTGTAGCTGCAGAGCTTCTGGAAGGGCAAACGAACACCCGCTACTGACAGCAGGTCACCAATCAGCAACGGCCATTCTTCACACAATATGGTGCTTTTGGAAAGGTTATTAAGTGACAAAGAACAGTTAAAAAACAACATACACAACAAACTAGCTTCACTTCACTTGTCATTTAGTGCTGATAAGGAAGTGAGCCAAAAAGAAAGATGTACGAACTTACAGAGTTTAGAGAGTATGGCCTGCACATTCTATTATTGCAAATAATTCTCAGTACTCTACGACCTCGTATTTGGAGTCCTGGTCAAGTAAAAATAATGCAAACAGAATTGAGCAAAGTCTGTTTTTGAGTGATATTAAGCCCAATATGTTAATGTGGAGCAGCGCTTTTTTTGGAATGTTGCCTATCATTCACAGTCCTTATGTGAGCAAACCACATATATATTTTTATTATTTTTAATGCATTCCAACTCATAAATAAGTGTTAACGAAAGTCAGCCAACAATGGAGCCAATAAGAGTCTCCCTCTTCTGCCCATAAAGTGCTCTAGAAAACTTTCAAACACCTCCATTTCTGTTTAATATACAAACTGTAAGTATAAATGTAATGTAATAACTTTCATAATAACATGTAAGAATTATTACATATTTTTCTCATTTTAAGCACACGGTGGCATATTAATTTCATAGACGCATTACAAAATTTGCTTTTTTCTTCAACAACAACACTAAAAATAATGGCACACTTCTTGAGAGAAAAACATAATGAATATTAAATTTCTGTACAATTTCTGCTCTCACTAGGATGCCAGCTGATGAGAAATTCAAATATTGCCCTATTGATGAAGAATTATTCATAATTCTTTCGAAGGGTGAAAAAAATCTGGTGCCTCAAACTAGCATCTCTTTGTGTCTTTCATGTCATCACCAGGTATAAATTGAATGTCACGAATGACCAACTTCTTGGTTTCTGTCCACAACCTTTTTCAATCCAGGTGAGAGGCATTATTTATAAATCTAGAATTAAATTTCACAAACTAACAGGCGATCAGGAGCAACAGTTCAGTATGTCAACAATCCAGCTGCACAAGCTAGTTAGTTCTCTGCCATCGCAGCGCGGCTAAAAACTGTTTGTCTGGGTAAACGCTTATAGTAACAATACGGAGATAATACTTGGTTATTATTCAGGTCACGAGATGTCATTAAAGTATAGTTGCCGCTTTTTGGATGCATTTTTCGAGTGATTTAAAGACAAAATGAATTTCTCGCATTGACACCATTGCTGGCCATTAAAAACAAGCTGATTATTACAAATTAGAATGCACAAAGATTTTTTTAAATATATAAAAATTCATAAATACATAAAAGTACATGTGTTCTTGTCTCTCAAAAGGATTGTGAATGATAGACAGGATTCCAAAAAAAGTGCAGGTCTCCTTTAATGCACCATGTCAAAATGAAAAAAATAAATTTTGTACATTTAAGATATTGAAACTAATAACATCTAAGTCATTATATGCCAAGTTGTCTGAGCAAAACATTCACATTTAAGCTTTTGTGTTATAGGTGAAACTGATATTCTTGCCAAGGTATGATCTTACTACATTGTGATTTGGAGCTTTAGAACATATCACTGAAGAAACACATTAGTTATGCGTCACTTTCCTACCTTACGTGTGCTCAAAACACTGAGTCGCCCACCCAGCTGCTCCAGCTCACAGGCCTGCAACCGTCTTGGCCATTAGGAGCTACTTAAACTGCAGCGAATGGCTTCAGAAGATAACTTGCACACCCTCCTGAGCCACAGGCAGAGAGGGAACTTTTCTTTACCAAAAAAAAAAAAAAAATCTAAGTTCTGAGACTGTATGTGCTATAACACCTCACTATCACTGCTTTATGTGTCACCTCTGACGCTGCTAACCTTTCTGTTGGCATTTGGAAAGAAGTGGCTGGAAGGCTGGAGAGAGGGGTTCCAAGGCGGGGGTCCAGTCCATTGAAAATGTTATCCAGTATGCTAAGTATTGAAGAGGCACGAGTCCTTATCAGAGAGGACCAGGTGCTAACATTGCTGCACCTATAGCTCCAGATTTCTTATAGTTTTGGGGACTTATATGGGGACATCCACTACTTCTGCTGTGTCATTTGATCACTCATACAAAAGTCTTTCCAAATAATCTAGCCCAGGGGTCTCAAACTCAATTTACCTGGGGGCCACTGGATGCAGAAACTGGGTGAGGCTGGACAGCAAGAAAAGATTTCTTTAAAAAATCTAACATGCACTTTTTAATAAATTCACCTTCTATGAATGGCTTTCCCGCCCTAGCAACATACTTGTCAACCCTCACCATTTTTCCGGGAGACTCCTGAATTTCAGTGCACCTCCCGACAATCTCCCGGTGCAACCATTCTCCCGAATTTTTCCCAATTTTCACCACTGCCGACATTATTAAGGGCTGCCGTGACTGCACTGCCTTTAACGTCCTCTACAACAGTGGTTCTCAACGTTTTTTCAGTGATGTACCCCCTGTGAACATTTTTTTAATTTAAGTACCCCCTAATCAGAGCAAAGCATTTTTGGTTGAAAAAAAGAGATAAAGAAGTAAAATACAGCACTTTGTCATCTGCTTCTGATTTATTAAATTGTATAACAGTGCAAAATATTGCTCATTTGTAGTGGTCTTTCTTGAATATTTGGGAAAAAAAGATACAAAAGTAAATAAAAAAACTTGTTGAAAAATAAACAAGTGATTCAATTATAAATAAAGATTTCTACACATAGAAGTAATCATCAACTTAAAGGGCCCTCTTTGGGGATTGTAATAGAGATCCATCTGGATTCATGAACTTAATTCTAAACATTTCTTCACAAAATAAGAAATCTTTAACATCAATATTGATGGAACATGTCCACAAAAAGTCTAACTGTCAACACTGAATATTGGATTGTTGTATAATTTTTCCACAGTTTATGAACTTACATTCATACTTCATTGATGTATTATTCATTAAACATATGTTTAAAGGATTTATGAATTGCTGCTGTTTTTTAAAATGTTTTTATTAAATCTCATTTGTCCCTTGGTATACCTTCAAGTACCTCCAGGGGTCCGCGCAACCCCAAAGGAAGACTTCAGCTCCACTACATGTCATCGCGCACGCTTTTATGCCACGCATTCCAACTTGCCGGCTTTGTATCATGTTGTGTGAGACTTGTGCAGAACAACTTCAGTGGCTGCAAGACGTACTTGTTCAACAGCCATACAGATCACACTGAGGGTGCCGTATAAACATCTTTAACACTGTTACAAATATGTGCCACACTGTGAACCTACACTAAACAAGAATGACAAACTCTTTTTGGGAGAATTTCCGCACCCTAACACAACTTAAACACAAGAGAACAAATACCCAGAACACCTTGCAGGGCTACAATATAAAACACCTCAACCGACGCAAGTAGGGAGGGTTGGGGTGTGGGGGGTTGGTGGTAGCGGGGGTGAGTATATTGTAGCCGGAAGAGTTAGGTCTGCATTGGATCCTGGGTAATTGTTCTGGTGTGTTTATGTTGTATCACGGTGCGGATGTTCTCCCGAAATGTGTTTGTCATTCTTGTTTGGTGTGGGTTAAAAGTCTGGCACATATCTGTAACAGTGTTCAAAATTTTTTTTACGGCTACCCTTAGTGTGACGTGTGTAGCTGTTGATCAAGTACATCTTGCAATAATACATTGCGTGTCACATGGCCAGATGCATCATACAACTGGGCTTGCACGCAGTCAGTCCAGGATGTAGGGGGTGCTGAAGTGCCATTATGGCACTCCCTGAATATTGTTGTTCTGGTGAAAATTCACAGGGGTTTCGAGAGAATAGTTGCCTTAAATTGCAGGGGTCTCCCGGGAAAATTGGGACGTTGGCAAGCATGACCTATCAAGCGCCGTTCATATTAAACTCGCGGGCCGCACCAACATTAAGTTGTCGTATCATAGCGCAGGCCGCATAATCACGTCTCGCGGGCCGCAATTGGCCCACGAGCCGCGTGTTTGAGACCACTGATCTAGCCATTTATTATAGTACTTGTGCTCATTAGGGCATGATTTTCGGGCTAGACGTACGGCACTGGACCAGCGGCCAAAAATGTCTAAGCATCACACACAATTCAAAATTACACCCATTTAAATCCCTACAATGTATGTAAAATGCACAACGTTCTCTTCACACATCAACATGTTTGATGGATTTTAGCTGCTTGATATTTCTGATGGATTATAAAACTTTGAGGAGGTCATCAGGGAAGTAAACAAGGTAGGACTGATTCACATACTCTTGATACCCAATGTTTTACTGTTTATACTTCATATTGTAGGGATCGGGGTGTCAATGTGTTGTTCAGTCGGTTCGCTAAAGCCTGTTTTACGAAGAAACAGTGTTTGTTATTGAAGGACTGGAAATGACGCGTACACTATGTAGATTCATGCAGATGTCATTGTTTCCTGTATGTAACAGTCTGAAAAAGGATAAGAACCCCCCCCAAAAAATATTACAGTCAAGTTATAATCAGCGCTGTGCGCCGAAAAAAGGGTTGTTGTGTTTGCGTAACTGCGTGCGTGTTTAGTGTGTATGTTGAAACGATCCAGATATCAGTCCGGATAACAGCATATTGACAGGTTTCCCCCAAAACTGGGCATTTAGGCAGGTTGTACTCTATTTCTTACATGTTCATCATATTTGGCAAACTTCCGTTTTCAATTTGGTATTAAAATCATAGGCAGTCTTAAGTCATTATGATTGCCGCTCCTGTGTGTAAGCATCTGTTTAAACGTGATCAGGACACACACGCACACAGATAAGCACAATATGGAATAAAAAATAACAAAGAAACAGAGTTTTTTCCGTAAGTCCAAACATTCCCTCATTTTCTCCTCTGTGCATTTGAGTAGATAAATAAATAAATACTTGTTTTACCGTTTTGGAACCTAAAAACTAGGTCAGCCAATAACTGCATTGATTAGGTTAAAAACAACCAACTCAAACTTGCAGAACAAACCCAAAACAAGAATGACGAACAGCCATCCCTCTTCCCTGTTGTAAATTATTGCAACACACGAACACACACTGCCCTGGAAAGCAAAAAAGTCTGGACGGCTGGGGTGTGGTGAGGCATATTTAAATATGAGAGAGAGAATGGTGAAGTAACAGAAGAAGAGGAATCAAGAAAGAAAAGAAAGAGGGGGAGTAACATTTTTGGGCTTGTACTCATTCTTCCCTCATTTGTCGGCCATCTTAATGAAAGCCACATTTACGCCAACATTGTTGGCTTTTTTCTTTCCTTTTTGTCTCACTCTCGTTATTGCTCAATCCCGCCGAGCCCCTCCTTCCTCCTGAGAGAAAAACAGCACAAGCAGTGCAATAGGAGAAGCATTGTGAGTGCATAATTTAAAACATTGTGTTTCCTTTAGGTCAGGGGTCGGCAACCTTTACTACTCAAAGAGCCATTTCGACCCATTTCACAAAATGAGGAAGACAATGGGAGCCGCAATTATTTTCGCCAATATCTACTGGTGGTGACCCAGATGACAAGAATAAGGGCATGCTATGAAGCCATTGCCTTACACACCTTTTACAACATGTACAAACTGCTAGCCAGTCCAGCAACATGTTGTCAGAGGCTTCCGCAGATGCACGCACACGACTGGAAGGCATACTGGGTGAAACAGAGTACACTGACGGTTGGATATAAACAACTTTAACACTCCTACTAATATGCGCCACATTGTGAACCCACACAAAAGAAGAATGACAAACACATTTTGGGAGAAAATCCTCACAGTAACACAACATAAACGCAACACAACAAATACCCAGAATCCTTTGCATCCATGACAGGACTTGACTACGTTATACACCCCGCGAGCACCAAACCCCGCCCACCTCAACCACGCAGGGAGGGGGGGGGGGGTGTTGGTGCTCGCGGGGTGTATAACAGTCAGGATAGTGTCATGGATGCAAAGGATTCTGGGTATTTGTTGTGTTGCGTTTATGTTGTGTTACTGTGAGGATTTTCTCCCGAAATGTGTTTGTCATTCTTCTTTTGTGTGGGTTCACAATGTGGCGCATATTAGTAGGAGTGTTAAAGTTGTTTATATCACAACCGTCAGTGTACTCTGTTCCACCCAGTATGCCTTGCAATCTCATACATGTGCCGATAGAAGCAGCGAAATGCATGTGTCCGGTCTACACGTAAATAGCATTCCGTGAATGGCGACCGCGATGACGTTCAAGAGGACGCAAACAGCATTCCGTGAATTGCGACCGCGATGACGTTCAAGAGGACGCAAATAGCATTCCGTGAATGGCGGGCGCGATGACGTTCAAGAGGACGTTAAGAGTAATATCATCACGGCAAACCCTTAATATTGTAGTCCGAGTGAAAATTGGAGAACTTTGACTCCGAGTGATGTCTGGGGGAGGCATTGAATTCCGGAATCTCCCCGCAACAATCTGGGGGGTCGGCGATTGTGCAGCTGAGCCGCATCAGAGTTGCCAAAGAGCCGCATGTGGCTCCGGAGCCGCGGGTTGCCAACCCCTGCTTTAGGTGGTTTCGATCACCACTACACTTTAACTTAAACTTTCAACAAGAGGAATCAATCCTATGCTCAACTAGTCTGTGAGCATGTTCTAAAAGAAGCATCGAGAAGTGTTATGTTATGGTATTAGTTTATTTTGAATATACATTATGTTACAATGTGTGGTACTTTACATAATAACAGTTTCACATTTCAACATGTCCGAAAAGAAGGAGAAGAGCTTATCTAATCCTACCTTTTTTACATTTCATAGCAATTGCCAACATATTAACTCATCTCAGAAAAGAACTCTGAATATTTATCTGATTCACTCTGTGAACTACCATGATTTTCACACTAGGGAGTTATAAACGTAACAGCTCATTAACCTTCAGCTAGAACACGGCGGACAATAACGGTGCCCTAGGGCGGTAATTAGCACACAATCACACTAATCATGAGAACACATTCATTTAGATTTTTTATTTTTTTGATATATCCACTTGTGTTTTAGTCATTGTGGACAAGCTGGTAAAGCATGGAAAGTCACAGTCGTGATGTGATATTTCATGAGATTGATAACTAGTTTCTTGTATTTTTTCCTGTGTAGCGCTCTTATTTTGGTTTCCATCCTTTTTGCCGCTACTGTCTGAGAGCTGGCTCTTCTCGCCAATCGGGACGTACCAGTGCCTGGTTACCAATCGGGGTGCTTTTTGCACCAGCCCTCTCCTCTGGACAGGACTAGATCTTTGTACCTCAATGTTGCATTGCTTTCCCAACGTTCCTGTGACTTTTTTTTTCCGTTTTGTGCACTTTCCTGCTTCACTAGTTTTCTTATTCAACACACTTTTCTTGAACTTTGCCTGCCATCTCTGCATCCTGGGTTCATGACCAACACAAGTACACAGTGAAATGTAATAATATGAAAGTGATGTTGAGCTGCTTTACAATGCTGGTTAATCTATATCCAGCTTTTATTTATGAGTATACATCGCTTCTGTTTTTTTTATTCCAGTATTTATACATTCATATTTAATTTATTGTGTATATATACATAGATAGATATATTTTTTTTTTAATCTTTATTTTTAACATATTTTGTTTTCTTATTTTTCACCGCAAATATTTTCTTACGCTTCTTTTTGTATTTATTTTTTGAACACTTTCCCCCCTACCCTCAAAACCTCAGAAGCTATATACCTATTGCTTAACAATCTATTCTCTTGTCTCTTGGAAATTGTGACACTTGAACACAAGGTGTGACCGTTAATAAACATTTTAAGCAAATTATTTATACATAGAAACCCAGTTTCCATATGAGTTGGGAAATTTTGTTAGATGTAAATATAAAACAATGATTTGCCAATCCTTTTCAACCCATATTCAGTTGAATGCACTACAAAGACAAAATATTTGATGTTCAAACTCATACATTTTTTTTTTTTCGCAAATAATAATTAACTTAGAATTTCTTGGCTGCAACACGTGCCAAAGTAGTTGGGAAAGGGCATGTTCACCATTGTGTTGGATCACCTTTTCTTTTAAAAACACTCAAATGTTTTGGGAACTGAGGAAACTAATTGTTGAAGCTTTGAAATTGGAATTCTTTCTCATTCTTGTTTTATGTAGAGCTTTAGTCGTTCAACAGTCCGTGGTCTCTGCTGTCGTATTTTACGCTTCATAATGCGCCACACATTTTCGATGGGAGACAGGTCTGGACTGCAGGCGGGCCAGGAAGGTACCCACACTCTTTTACTACAAAACCACGCTGTTGTAACTTGTGGCTTTGCATTGTCTTGCTGAAATAAGCAGGGGCATCCATGATAATGTTGCTTGGATGACAACATATGTTGCTCCAAAACCTGTACGGACCATTCAGCATTAATGGTGCCTTCGCAGATGTGTAAGTTACCCATGCCTTGGGCACTAATGCACGCTCCATACCATGACAGATGCTGGCTTTTGAACTTTGCGCCTATAACAATCCAGATGGTTATTTTCCTCTTTGTTAAGGAGGACACCACGTCCACAGTTTCCAAATATAATTTGAAATGTGGACTCGTCAGACCACAGAACACTTTTACACTTTGCATCAGTCCATCTTAGATGAGCTCGGGCCCAGCGAAGCCAGCGGCGTTCCTTGGTGTTGTTGATGAATAGGTTTTGCTTTGCATAGCAGAGTTTTAACTTGCGCTTACAGATGTAGCAACCAACTGTAGTTACTGACAGTGGTTTTATGAAGTGTTCCTGAGCCCATGTGGTGATATCTTTTACACACCGATGTCAGTTTTTGATGCAGTACCACCTGAGGGATCAAAGGTCTGTAATATCATCGCTTACGTGCAGTGATTTCTCCAGATTCTCATAACCTTTTGATGATTTTACGGATCGTAGATGGTAAAATCCCTAAATCCCTTGCAATAAGCTTGTTGAGAAATGTTGTTCTAAAACTTTTCGACAATTTGCTTATAAATTGGTGATCCTGGCCCCATCCGTGTTTGTGAATTACTTAGCATTTCATGGAAGCTGCTTTTATACCCAATCTTGGCACCCACCTGTTCCCAATTAGCCTGCACACCTGTGGGAATGTTCCAAATAAGTGTTTGATGAGTATTTCTCAACTTTATCAGTATTTATTGCCACATTTCCCAACTTCTTTGTCACATGTGTCCGGCATCAAATTCTAAAGTTAATGATTATTTGCATTAAAAAAATGTTTATCAGTTTGAACATCAAATATGTTGTCTTTGTAGCATATTCAACTGAATACGGGTTGAAAATGATTTGCAAAACATTGTATTCCGTTTATATTTACATCTAACAAAATTTCCCAATGCGTATGGAAACGGGGTTTGTACAAAATACAGTAAGTACTATATTGAACAAATGGTGTGAAAGAATGCTTAGTAATTGAGATGAAAAAAGGGGTTAATATAATCCTACTCCTTTTTAGACATGTTGAAACGTGTAAAAACAATCATCTGATGTTTCTTATGTAAGTAATTCATTTTAAGCATGCCCAAAAAGAGAAACCGTAACTATCCAAAAAGGATGATGCTATTTCTTACTGCTTGTTAATTTACGAGGACGCTGATGATCAGAATCAAATAATGATAAGGTTTGATAAGACTATGTTTTGATTTGGATTGCATATCAGTCAGAGTAACATTAAAGCACCATGAAGGCTGAAAAATCCGTGTGGCAAACCAAAACTTCAGGTTCCTTTTTTCAGCCAAAGACTTGGAAAAAACTGTCATGGAAAGACTAACAAATATCCATATCACTAATCACTCCAAGGGTTTTAAAGCTTGTGTGTGACAAAGAAACATGTTGAAAATGATATGTCTTTTTATGTGAATATTGAAAAGGACAGCATGATGGCACGCTCCATCCTAAATGGACACAATTTAATGTTTCTGCGACACAGCATCACTGTCCAAATTTAATACAGTACTTTTTCTTTGAGGCAAATGTACCCATTATTCTGATCGCTCCTTGGATGATTTAATTTCAAAGAAATACACAGAAAAATCAATGACAAAATTGCTGTGGAACAAATGCAACCACAAAGATGAACTTATAATGAAAAGCTTGCTTTAAGTGCCTGTTAAGAGGACATTTGATATGATGGCGCTATTCTCATCTCTTTTCCAATTATCATTTCTTCCAATTCAACACAGCAAACCAGTTTTTACACAAAATGAAATTTGGGGAGTTCCATTTTATCTTGTTGGAGATAATAACTTGGCCCAAGTGACCAATGTTCTGGTAGATAAATGATCTACAGCAGTGGCAGATCAAAACAGAATCGGGCCGTGGGCGGGGCACATGACACTATGCTATAGAGCAAAAAAGCCTGAGCTTTTAGCTCAGTAGTCAATTAGTTCACCTCTTATGCCAGCGACCAGGCTTCGCGCCCCATTCGGAGCTGTAGAAAAACTGAACAGCCAATTAAGAGAGAGTACACCACCGCTACACTTGGTCTCTTTTTTTTCCTTTTCATTGAGCTTAGCCACTCCACTTGTGTGTTAATAAGAACTGCCATTCATGTAAACTTTGTAGTGAATTTGCTCACATAGCTTGTACTGTGTTGACAAGTGACCGATGACGTTGGTGGACGATTGATGACGAATTTACCAAGAATACACTTACAGATAATATTGTCAATACACTTGCAAATTTGTACGTCGCAAAGTGAAACGTGAGAGTCAAAATGAAGCTGCAGTCATACAGCACAAGATTTCATTACATTTTTTACACCTATTGAATCACTCAAGTCAGTCTTTGGCAACCGTGACTCATCCTGACTGGGGCAACCTATGAGCCCACATACGGCCAGCTCTTTTATTGGTGGTGATAAGAATAACACGGTTTGCATGATCTGAACTCCTCTGGACCAAAGCCGTGGTCGAGGCCTGCCCTCCTTAGCCGATAGCCATGTCCCGCTTTGGGTAAGTTCCCGCTCTGACCCAGGCCTGGACGATGGTATCCTTGAACATATGAAATGATTGTTCATAACTTGCATCCTGAAAAAGGCTGACCTTTTCGTCCTCTATGTAAATTTTTGCTATCATTTTTGTTGTGTACTCAATTGTACAATAATATTGCTAAAAGCTTTTTTTGGTCCAATTTTTAGCAAGTGTACAACACACTAGCAGTTATTCCACAATACCCTAAAGCCAAACAGGACAGAAAAGTCCTGAATCCTAAATTTGAATCTTTTTTTTTTCTTTTTTTCTCTCAAATCTCTCAATCAACTTCAGCCCTAAAACCCAAATACCAGGCATGCAAGGTTTTTGTTTTACTTTATGAAGGTTTATTTATCAAATTATGCCACAGTTGTCAATTAGTACACATTTGGATAGCATGTGATTTTACTAATTCAAACCTGTGACATTATCTGATTAAAAATGTCATTTTAAATGGTCAAAAAACCCAAAACATTACATGTTTGATATTTTTGTTTTGGACTAAAGTTTGAGAAATTTGAGAGAGAAAAAATAATCCGAAATGTTTTTACGGCCTTAAAAAACTTTGGCTTTGAAGATAATTGCAATCTGATGCCCACTGACGGTTCATTTTGTATCTAGTTTTTTATTGAATTATTTCAATGTATTTTAAATACTGTGTACATTGTGCACAATTAAGGTGGTAATTTTGGAACAATTTCCGACTTGCGGCAAAAATCAATTTACTGTACAACGCAGCATAGGAATGGAACTTGTTAAAAAAATGGAGAACATCCTGTAAAATGCTGTCAGCTGTTGAAAAAATATAGCGGGCTGTATGCCTAAGTTTGTCATACTTCAGAGAGCTGAATTTGGAAGCAGGGCGGCTCCATGTGTTGCTGGCCCACTTCTTGGAAATACAATACAAGCTGATTCCCTTCTGCTTGTCTTTAATGCTCTCATGTCCTGCAAACGCTCTACTCTAGCAGAGACACAGATTCAACTTTAATTTCTTGAGCCTTGGCGGAGGTCTGCCATTTGAGTATTCTGTGTTTTTGTTGTTGTTGATTTAAATCAAAAATGCACTGCTCACTTTTCAAACCACAAAAGGTCTTTTGAAAGCAAGTCATATCCCATTTGTGCTCCCTGAAATATCCCTAAACCCCAAAAGACTGACATCTCCTGCCTCATTGTCAAAGATGTCTCAGTGTTCCAAAGAGGATCTGATCAAAGGCGCCGCCGATTGGAACAGCGCCACTGTCGAGTCTATCTGCGTGGCGTTCACCAGCCAGTCCCACTGCGATCAAAACAAGACTCCTGAAGGATCTCTCTGAGCTCTCTTTTTGCGCTGTCATTGTGTGGGTTATGCTTCCCTTCGCCTTCTTTCACCTTATAGAAATCCCTTCATCCTAAAAGATGATTGGATTTTTGAATGAAAAACAAACATCTAGGATTGCTTTAATGATAGGGAGTAATTTATTTTCTATCACCTTCCACCTTGTAATTCTATCACGTACTACTTCTTACATTAAAACTACTTGCGCCACTAGTTCCGCCATTGCCAGTCAAATCCTTATGGGCGAGAGCTGATTCAGTGCTCAATGTGAATGTCTCTGTCTCAAATTGAATACTTCCAACAGTACACTTAAAATGTGTTTTCTGTGTGCACTGTGTATTTAGTTCCTGAGTGCGCCATTTTTGACAGTGTAGTGCTGTCCCAAATCCATTACTGTCATTGTGCATTTATCAGAAATAACGATAGCAACATTTACCCGCTTCAATTTACTACTTTCCAATGCTCCCGGGGGATGCTCAGATGTTGTCATTTCAAGTTAGTCCCTCGATTTTAGCTGCATTGCCAAGATGGCGACAACAGAGGGCGGGCGTTATGTGTCCATCAATGCTCACTCACCATTTTGACTATTTTGAGTAAAACATTCAGCTACTGACAGTACACTGCATTCTGCTGTTCTTCTCAGTGTGAAGGCACATAGTATGCCCTTAAAAGACTTTGTGTAGATAAGGAAGTTCATCATTTGCAACACAGCCTTCCTCCACATAAACACGTATACTTAATAAACCAGGGGTGTATCAATAGATAGATTTATTTTCCTAAATTTCAAGTATAGGAATGAGGTTTCAGGAGGAACAGTGTGGTTTTTGTCAAGGTCGTGGAACTGTGGACAAATTTTATACTCTCGGCAGGGTACATGAGGGTGCATGGGAGCTTGCCCAACCAGTTAACATGTGCTTTTTGGACTTGGAGAAGGCATTCGACCGTGTACCCCGGAAGTCCTGTGGGGAGTGCTCAGAGAGTATGGGGTAACGGACTGTCTGATTGTGGCGATCCGCTCCTTGTATGATCAGTGTCAGAGCTTGGTCCGCATCGCTGGCAGTAACTCGGACCCGTTTCCATTGAGGGTTGGACTTCGCCAAAGCTGCCCTTTGTCACCGATTCTGTTCATAACTTTTATGGACAGAATTTCTCGGCACAGTTAGGGTGTTGAGGGTATCTGGTTTGGTGGCTGCAGGATTAGGTCTCTGCTGTTTGCAGATGATGTGGTCCTGATGGCTTCATCCGGCCAAGATCTTCGGCTCTCACTGGATCGGTTCGCAGCCGAGTGTGAAGCGACTGGGATGAGAATCAGCACCTCCAAATCCGAGTCCATGGTTCTCGCCCGGAAAAGGGTGGAGTGCCATCTCCAGGTTGGAGAGGAGCTCTTGCCCCAAGTGGAGGAGTTCAAGTACGTCTGAGTGTTGTTCACGAGTGAGGGAAGATTGGATCGTGAAGTCGACAGGCGGATCGGTGCGGCATCTTCAGTAATACGGACGCTGTATCGATCCGTTGCGGTGAAGAAGGAGCTGAGCCGGAGGGCAAAGCTCTCAATTTACCGTTCGATCCACGTTCCTATTCTCACTTATGGTCATTAGCTTTGGGTTATGACCGAAAGGACAAGATCATGGGTACAAACGGCCAAAATGAGTTTCCTCCGCCGGGTGGTGGGGCTCTCCTTTACAGATAAGGTGAGAAGCTCTGTCATCTGGGAGGAGCTCAAAGTAAAGCCGCTGCTCCTCCACATCGAGAGGAGCCAGATGAGGTAGTTTGGGCATCTGGTCTAGGAACGCCTCGGGATCCGCCGGAAGGGGCTGGACGAAGTGGCTGGGTAGAGGAAAGTCTGGGCTACCCTGCTTAGGCTGCTGCCCCCACGACCCGACCTCGGATAAGCGGAAGAAGATGAAAGATGGGTGGATGGATGAAATTTCAAGTATATTGATTTGTGCCGGTAAGATAGGTATCGATCCAAGTTTGTTTTAAAAGGCAATCGATGGATTTAGAAAAACTAAATCATTGAATTTAAAAACAGTAGACTTTTTATTCAGTTTAGCATTTTTTAAAATAAATGGTAAATGGGTTGTACTTGTATAGCGCTTTTTTACCTTCAAGGTACTCAAAGCGTTTTGACACTACTTACATATTCACCCATTCACACACGCTGATGGAGGGAGCTGCCATGCAAGGCGCTAACCAGCACCCATCAGGAGCAAGGGTGAAGTGTCTTGCTCAAGGACACAACAGACATGACGAGGTTTGTACTAGTTTGGGATTGAACCAGGGACCCTCGGGTTGCGCACGGCCACTCTACCACTGCGCCACGCCGTCCGTAAAGTTTATTTGCCTGTCTGTAAAATCATTAAAGCAAAAATGGCGGCTAGCTACAGTGGTCAAGAAGGTCATAACAAAAGCAAACGCTACAAGACAATATCATTATTTAAAACATAAAAACTTTTAGCTGCTGCACAATTGCAAAAGCCACAACAAAGTAAAATGACACAACACAATAATATGTAGCCACAAAGTATGTGAATAACTAAACGGAAGTGACAGCGGAGCAAGTTACGACACATTAACTTTTGGAACACAGCAACTGGGACCCAAAGAGAAGTTATTTAATCAGAAACAAATAAATACAAGAGATGGATCAAGGAGGATATGGAAATTAGGAAGCAAGTAGTCAATACCATCGATGGGGATGAGGGAGCATACATGCTTCCACACACCTGGGACTCTGGCTGTCAGATACTGTTTGGTTGGTGATTTTTATTTAGCAGGTAAATCTACTCTTAAAATATTGGTTACTGTAGTTTTTTTTAAACGGTCTTAAATATAGAACATGTGAGCAGAAAAGGTTTCCTCTTATTCAAATAAGATGTGAATGCACTGGCCATTAATTGTTGTTTACCTTCTTGTTTGTATCCATTATTCATGCACACATAATTCCCTTTCAAGAAATAACAGGAATATAGGAAAAATCACCTGCAGTGTCCAGTATCCAGTATTTATTTCACAGTCGCACGTGTTGATTTTTTGCTAAAAAGTTACTGAATGGATTTCAACTCACTGAAATGTTTCGGATCATATCATTTTTTTAAAATTGACATCGTCCCTGAATTGTATCGGCAACCACAAATATCAAATCATTGTTAAAACTAATTGTTACACCCCTATTATAAACTTATGTTTTTATATACATTTTGGCCTTTCATTTAGATGCAAACAAAGATACTTTGGTCTTTAAAAATAGAGCTTTTGAAAAACACACCAGGTTGAAGACTTTCAAAATCTCTCTCTTTGACGTTTGACCAAGTGAGCTCTGGGTTGCCTTTTTTAGGGTTCTGATTGGCCAACATGCGCATGACAGCTGGTGCATATGTTTGTCTGTGGACAAAAAAAATATTTTAACACTAGAGTAGGAAAAATTAACTTGATGTGAAAATATCTATGTTCGCTTAGACATGGCCTAAAAATTCTCTCCAATCGAGGACAATATCAGTGATTGGTGTCGGCAGAGCTTTAAAATACACACTAAATGTCTCTTTTTTTATTCTTTAGGTATAAGGTCACTGGTGTCGTGTATGTGTCCAGATGGAACATGACTAGCAGCACTTTGCCAATTTTTTGATTGCTACATTATGGTCTCCAAAGAGGAAGGAAACAGATGTACTCTTTAAATAAGTCTTTCCTGCAAGGCTTTCCATTCCCAATGGGTAGTGTTTTTACTCTAAAAGTTTATTTCTAAACTGCATACTTTATGTATTGTGATTGTATGTCAATCAAAGCGCAGAGATGAGAAAAGCCTTAGACATTCTGTTTGAACTTGTTTTCCTCTTTGCTTTGAAAACAAGTTTTTGTGTGTTTGTCTGATCTCTGAGAAAGCAAAATGCATTGTGATGTGAGGAGCTTCTTCCTCAGAATCATATTAAAATTTAACATGCAGGTATAAATCTTCTAATGCGTCTTTCTCCCTAAAGGATGATTGATCTATTACTGATTGGTAAGGCAACATAAAACCATTATATGCAGCAAAAGGAGCATTGTGAAGGGTTTTACAGTAGGTCATGCACACATCCATATGTTCTCCTGGAGTTTTGTACTTTACCGTACTCGGACTCATGCAAAACATTTACAAGAGCAGACCCTTTTCAAAACATTGCAACATTGCAGGGAGAGTTCAATTTATGATGTGCGGTAACTTCCACCCAGACTCCCTTCCCCCGGGTCATTACGGTGCACAGGAAAATATATTTTAACTGAAGAAAGAAGGGGTAAAACTAAGTCAGCCATGACTTTTACTTTGGCTATTGCAAGCAAATTAATATTCAATGAACACTAGGGCAGTAACGGTACGTGTATTTGTATTGAACCGTTTCGGTACGGGGGTGTACCGAACGTCTTAACAAGCTGCTTTGCTTCTTCTGCCTCTGTGTCAGCACCCACACAACCATCTGATTGGTTACATAGTGCGTATTCAGAGCGGTAACAGCCAATCAGCAGTGTGTATTCTGAGCGCATGGAGTCAATGCTTCCGCATCGAGCAAGTGAGCATAAGGCAGCGTACTCTCCCCAAATTATAACAAACACTACTAGTAACATCACTATGAGCCCGTTGACGTTCTAGAAACTTAAACTGCAGCTTAGCTCGGTCGCAGTCCTGGCTTGAGGTGAAGGCTAATTAGCTTTTAGCATAACATTAGCTCATTTTGCTGTGTGTTTGTGTGTGTGTGTGTGGTCGTGCGTGTGTGTGTGTGTTAGGGGAAGCAAAGCCCTGTCCGTCTGTTATTTCACTTGAACTCCATGGTGTTTAGGGATGAATAGTCTCTCCTATTGCTGTTGTACTATTTTTTCAGCAATAGTTACATTAATCATTAGTAATGTAGCAGCCTAGTTTTGAATGGCAGGGTCCCTGCTATCACATGTTGACAAAAATATAACATTCACATAATGACCTCTAAACCGAGGTACGTTCCGAACCAACATTTTTGTGTACTTTTACACCCCTAATAAACACGGGAGTGCTTGATTTTCATTTGATCCTATGTTAACCAAGTACAGTATTTGCGTCCCCAACATAAGCTGCTGATTTGTATAATCGGCTCCTTTGATGTTCTGCATACTTTTTCTAAAATCACTATATTCTCCAATCCCACGCTGTCAAAATAAGACTGACAGCTACGGCTTTGCATAAAGAGATGCCGGTTTGCCACTGTGTTTTTGTTTGTTTGTCAGTATACAAAAGTTGTCAGAATACTTAGATTTGTTTGTGGGGAACACACGCGCACGCACGAACGCACGCTCACACGCACACACGCTGACTCACACAGCTAAAGGAATGTGGATACGGATGATGATCACATCCACGCGCATCGCCTCCTTCTTTGTTGCCGTCAACAAAACAAGGTGAACAGCTGGTCTCACTAAATCATCTGGGATGTTGTGCTGTGGTAAAAGTCACTCAAAACAGTGGCGGTCACCGACGTCCACAGAGCACAATAAAAGCAAAAAAAGCTAAAAACTACATATCATTTTTGCCAGGGAGGGAGACGAATGCGCACTCAGCGTGAGGGGGCGTGATGAGGAGAGGTTATTTGCATCTAACAACTCCGCCTCTCAAAACAAACCATTTTAAAAAGGTTAAAAAAATTGCTTGAAAATAGGTCTGTAAATCTTTGCAAATTTTTTTAACAAAGAGTCACAATTACATGTTGTGTAGACCAAAATTATGTATTTTAAATGTAAAAAAAAAATCATATGACATGACCCCTTTGGCCAAATTTATATCATTTACCAATCGACTAATCGGATTATGACGCACATACCCATTCTTAATCATTCATTAGGATTTACATTCTACTGCAACCAGCAGGAACACCGTTGCTTCATTTTGCATCTGTTGCTTCAAGGTGGATGAAAATTCTTAAATGACTATTAAGCAGCTCATCAATTATTCTGCCCATTCCAGCTTGAGAATTTTACAGCAAGTTTTTCACTACAAAGAAAGCAGTATGGATGACAACGACAACACTAAGATATGATCACAAAAGTTTCACTTTGACTGTGTGGCTCTGGGCTGAAAAGCAACTTGGCAAGCTCACACATCTAAATGCTGACTTTGCTTAAACAACGCCATGCAGAAAGGCAGAGGAATAGAGAATCCAGCTGTAGACAAAGAAAGAGAAAGCGAGAGAGAGAGAGAGAGAGAGATGTGCTATGCAGCTCCTTAGTGTCACCAGAGCTGCGCTAACAATGTGATTATCAGCTCTCTCAACAAGCAAATATGTCACTTGGCTGCGTCTACACACTGCACTTTGTTTTCCCTCGAGAAAAAGAAGACGCTTCTTCTGATCACAATAAGTATCTTTTAGCGTTTTCTCGTCGCTTAAATGTCAACCAAACATGCTAATGAAAGGGAGCAAAAATAACCACATTAAGGTGAACTAAAAATACTATTCAAAATAGTAATTTGAATCAACATAGTTCTTAAGATTGTGATGTAAGCTTATCATTTGTCTTCATTGTTTTATTTTGAGATGAAGGCATCATGATCAACCATGTCTAGAAAAAAGTGCTTCTTGTTGATTTATGAATTTCATTAAGAGCGGTGGGGGCTAAACTTGTTATGACCAAAAAAAACATTTTCTTCAAGCCAATTTCACAATGTGCGCACTAGTCTGCATGAAAACGGAACAGCGTAATTCTATTAGGAAGCGATCCTTACATGAGAGAGCATGAATTATAGATTATTGCATTTCCTAGTTTGCCTTTTTGTTGTCTCAACTATACAGAACGTAGCAGGAAACATCACATGATCGCTGATAAACCGTGGTGGCTAAAATAAAAACACTTGTTTGGCCGTTATGAAGTGTTGACTGAATGGAAAAAGCATGCACACAGCGGGCCAAAGAGAACAGTTCCCAGATAATCATTTGACTTTTATGGGGATTACAGGAAACAAGCTACTGCCAAAAATAAAAACTATTCAGCTGTTTTTCTTCATCATTTTCTCATGACCACTTCACTGACTGAATGGAGGCCATCAATCAAGTAAAGTGCCAGTTGACTGCTTTAATGAGCATATTACTTTAAGCAGGTATGGAAAAACATATCTGTTTGCCAAAAAGCATGTGTCCACAAATAAATAATGCAAGCATCCTCTGCCGTGAAACGTGGCCGCCATGTGCACACTTTTTGATGTCAACCAGGGTGAAATATTATCGGTAGCGCATACAGGAAGGTGACTGGGCACATGGAGGAGAGATACAAGCTTGTTGCAGCTGCTCTGACACTTATTTGCTGCACTGAAGAGAATAGTCATAGATAACAACCTTCCCAAAAATGGGACAATGCATGACCACTTTTCCTAACACGGCATAACATTGCAGATCAAGTGCATTTCTTTCTAGAGATGCAAGTCTTACTAAAGTGAACATCATCATATACAGAGGAAGTCGCTTATCTTGACACCCCTCAAACTGGCTGACTGATGTTGAGATAAACAGATGTTAACAACTAAAACGGAAACTGATTCTTCTCTTTTCATAATTAGCGTTGGGAGTGTTGTGTAATGCTGTGTGCTAGTTACAGCCAGGCCATGAGAGAAGAGTTCCACTCCATACTTCAATTTTGCCAATGTGGCTGTGCCGTAAGACACAAAGTGCTGTTTTGTAGATGTTAATAAAAGTCTGATTTACGCCATTTGTGTCATTTGTCATTTTACCTCATGATCATCGTCATTCCGCCACCAAGAGAGCTGTAGTGTAATGACTTTTTACTTATATTTAATATATTTATCCATCAACTTCTAAATTAAGCTTGAGATATTTTTAGGTATGTGCGAACAAACAGTAAAGGTGACCGATTCCTTCAGAAATAATAATTTATACTGTAACTTCGCTGCTACGAAAATAGAAATAACTTTTAAACTTTTGTTCGTTTTTTTTTGTCCTGTCCAGCTACTCAGGTAAATCATATTGCTGATGTAGAGGCCCATATTTGCATTGATTGATTGAAACTTTTATTAGTAGACTGCACAGTACAGTACATATTCCGTACGATTGACCACAAAATGGTAACACCCGAATCAGTTTTTGAAGTCAGTGTTTACGTTAATCAATTCATGGTACAACTATATACTATCAGCATAATACAGTCATCACACAAGTTAATCATCAGAGTATATACATTATTTACAATCCAGGGGATGGGATGTGGAGGGGGTTAGGACGGGGGGTTAGGTTGGGTTGCTATCAGCATACTTCAGTCATCAACAATTATATCATCTGAGAAATGGACATTGTAACAATGTTGGTCTCACTTCGTAGGATATGTACAGCGAGCGGGGAACATAGTGAGCTTAGAAAGCAAAAAGAACAAGTATATACATTTGATTATTTACAATGTGAGGAGGTGGGATGTGGGTTTAGGCTAGGGTTGTAGCTGCCTCAGGTGTTCTTTTAGTTTGAAGGAGGATAGAGATGCACTTTCTTTCACACCTGTTGGGAGTGCATTCCATATTGATGTGGCATAGAAGGAGAATGAGTTAAGGCCTTTGTTAGATCGGAATCTGGGTTTGATGTGGTTTGTGGAGCTCCTCCTGGTGTTCTGGTTATGACGGTCATTTAGGTTCAGGAAGTAGTTTGACATGTACTTCGGTATCAGGGAGGTGTAGCAAATTTCATAGACAAGGCTCAGTGCAAGTTGTACAGAGGTACTTTACAAAAGATAAGTGTGGGATACTTCTCATGTTACATTAATTATATCTGACTTTATTAAATGGATTTATATTCTTCTTCCTCCAAACACGACCAGTTGAGTTTATACCAAAATGGATACATGGATGATACAGCAGTGGATTGGGAGAATGCCATGTGGTCAGATGAAACCAAAATAGAACTTTTTGGTATAAACTCAACTCGTCGAGTTTGGAGGAAGAAAAATACCGAGTTGCATCCCAAGAACACCATACCTACAGTGAAGCATGGTGGTGGAAACATCATGCTTTGGGGTTGTTTTTCTGCTAAGGGAACAGGACGATTGATCCATGTTAAGGAAAGAATGAATGGGGCCATGTATCGTGAGATTTTGAGCCAAAACCTCCTTCCATCAAAGAGAGGTTTGAATGGTTGACCAAATACTTATTTTTCACCATAATATACAAATAAATTCTTTAAAATTCCTACAATGTGAATTCCTGGATGTGAATTATATACAAATCATTCATGGCTTACATTTCTTTGACTTTGTCTAAATTATTACCTATGGGAATTTTTTTCTTACTTTTTTTTTTTACAGTTGATTCAGTGGACACTTGCACCTTTTGTGGATTTTCTCCTCACTGATATATGTTTTTGGGAGACAATAAGAGTCGTTATATCTAGCTCCGTTGTTGTTGGCGTTTACTTATCACTGACTAACCAAATACAAACTTATTATTTTCAGTCTATCCTAAATCAATTCTAAATCCAAAAATTTTATTTTGATTTTGTTTTTAAAATACAGCTGTTAGATAATTTTTTTTACAAGGGGATGTGTTCAGGTGTTTTGTCATATTGACCTATTTCAGCTTCGGTATCATTAATTGACCTCCTTGTTGTTGAAAACATGTCCCGATCCTTCCAACTGCACCATTAGTCCTCCATGGAGACTCTGTGTACAAAACCCCCTACAAGGATCAATTGATCTAAGTGAATACATGCAAGAGGGATCTGCTTTCCACTTATGTGTTAATCCAACCCTTAAACATGATCTATTAAGGTTTTTACGTTCATTTTAAAAATCCATCCATCCATCCATTTCCTACCGCTTATTCCCCTTCAACATATTTTTAGTGCATGTAAATGTAGGGACTGTGGTGGTCTGAGGACAACACAATATTGTATACCCGGCTGGCATACCACGGTGCAATTGTCTTCAATGCAGAGACAATAAACAATGAATGGGTGATGGTCCACAGGTTTCTGGAACAGATTTTCTTAACGGGCCTTTTCTTTGACTAAAATAGTATTGTTAAATGCTTTCAGAGCCCAGACCTACTTGCAGCTAATGCCTTGTTCGGGTCTCAAAGAAACACAATACTGACCGGGGATGCTAAATCTTGATAGTATATTATCTTATCAGTCAGATAGCTCTCCCCAATCATCAACACTTCAAGCAGCACTAATGAGTTCGCTGACCTGAGTTGAGATGTTGGCCTCCCTCTTGATTCGACCTTGAGAAAGCCATTGCACCGTCACTGTGCGCCCTCTTTGCAAGCCTGAAAAAAAAATAAAAGACAACGAGGACAATGACCAGGATGGCAATTTAATAAATTCCAAGCCATGTTACCATTTTTTTTATCTTCCCTCCGATTTTCTATGTTTCTGCTGCAGTTTTTCCAAGACAGTAAGGATGGGCAATATAGCCTAAAATCTACAGTATATCGCAATACATATAGCAGCCTTCTGCGATAATGATGTATTATTTGGTGCGTAAATGATAATATAACTATTTCCAGATGGGTTACAAGGGCTTCTAATTTGGCTGCTGTGGTATGCAGCAACATTTTGCATTATTTCCAGTTGTATTATCTTCTTGAAAACTATTATTATTCAACTTGCAAACTTATTGTTATTACCAGGTTTTGTAACATGGTTTTATCTGCATTTCTGTTAAAAGATCATGAGCACTTATTATTCTCTTGTTTGATATTTTACATTAGTTTTGGATAATATTGTACTAAGAATTTTGGGTATCAATCCAATACCAAGTAGTTACAGTAGCAGTATGGTTCATATCAATACTCATACTTCAAATTTTCAAGATCATTGAATGATAGTATATTTGATCACAGGATGGCGGTGAAACAATATCAACTAAATATTGTTTTTTTTCTATTATTGACTTTGATTTAAAAATAAAAATGTTTTTTGTCAAAGCTCTCCTGTATCCAAGGAGTTATTTGTGAACATTAACAAAAATGACCAAATATTTTTTGATAATTAAAAAATATTGATCTTAACAAGTTTGTATCAACCATATAGTGATATTATGTGTGACATGGTGTCATTACTGTCAATATTTGTACTGATCCTCCCACCTTTGTTTATGTTCAAGAGTGCCAGCATGCAGATATCTTATCCTCCTACATTGTGTAGTGTAGCATGTTTCGCTATTACTTGATCTCCAGGGATCATATTTGTAAGATACACAGTTTACTTGCCGGCATGGAAGCGAAAATTGCTGACTTAGAAGTGGTTTTGCGCGCTGTGAACTTTGCAAAACACAGCTCGTATGTGTCTTCAACATGTATTATCACGATATATAATGATAGTATTAAAAGCTCTATCATCGGCCAAATTTGTATCATTTATATCGTATATGGCACCACCCTACAAGAGAGGATGACTAGTTTAGCCCTGAAGAATCATGAGTTACCTTCAAATTTGTAAAAAGAAAAACAGTATTTGTGCAGGGCACTAAATTGAATAAAATGAATCATCCACAAGAGTCTGGCTGGTCTGGAGGTTTTAGTTTAGCAGAAGACACTGCATTCATTTCACCTGGAACATTGAACAACACAAATTAAATGAACGCCGTCAGTTTATCACACATCTGTTTTCTCTTTTACACACATTTTAAAAATAGTGTGGATGCAGCAAGCACACAAATTTCTGGAAAGCATAAAAACAGCCTGAGGACCATAAAAGGCAGCATGAATGTTTGTGTGGTGATTCATCAAGCTTTGTCATTTAACATGGCTTAATAACACCTTCACAAACATTGGCACCTGTACACTTGCTGAAAGCACTGTTTTTTTCATGGCAAGAAAGATACAATGCCTTTCTCCCCCTCAAGCAAAAGTCACAATCATTTGCAAAAAACAGAAAAGAGGCCATAAAATGTCAGTGAGCACTTTGGCCTGAAATGACTAGAGACAGTCAATGGGAAACATTTCAGTGGCATTTGAGGCAAGAAAAACAAGACAAGAAAGAAAGAAAGTAGGAGAGGCTGCTGGTATTAGACTGGTCCATCACTTAGTGACGCTCATTTGCATAACATTAAATCGCAACAAGTAGATGCTGGTGCAACATAGAAAGTAAACTAGTAAAGACAGAGGACACAGGGATTTAAGTCAGTGTCTCATTTTCTGGAAAATAACAAGAATGGTCAAAGATCCAAAACAATACATTCATAAGAGAGGACCTGCTGCTTTGACAAGTGTTGTTATTTGGAGCTATACGGGTATAAATGTATAAACACGTCCTGTGGAGAGCTGCAGGGTCTGAATGACAACAAAAATTTAAATTCATGTTATTTTCCTTTGAAGAGAAGCTGATGGAGGAGACTGTCCTATATCCATAAAGTTGCCAGTCAAACATTGAGTGTACCCTGTGCTCTAGCTTGCTATTCTTCAATAATCAATAAGCACAAATTGAATGTCTAGTTTGGTTAATGTAAACAGGAACTTGACTATTTATCCAAGCTAGACTACAGAAACACATGTAAATAAATGTAAGCATGGAATAACTTGAGTGTCACTGAGGGGTATTACTGTCTTTGGCGCACAGAAGCAACAAGACACTATTATTAGTCACCTCAAGACCCTCTCCCTGAAAACATAATAATCAGATAATAAATCTAAGGGTAATCATGGACTCAGACTTGAATGTTAACAGCCACACTAGGTCAATAACAGCAACAGCTATTTCCCACCTGAAAAATATTGCCAAAATCAGAAGAATAATGTATAAATGAGAATTAAAAAGAATAATCCAGGTGTTTGTTTCCAGCAGGTGAGACTACCTTAATGACCTTCTCATTGGGCTCTCTAAAAGAACTTCAAAGAAGCTGCAGTACATCCAAAATACTGCTTCTCGAGTCCTGACTAGAACCAGGAAATACAACCTGTTATGCCCCACAATGTTATTTTGTAAGACACCTCGTGGTGGAAATCAGTTTTGCAATGTGTGTTCTATTTTGACCCTCCTGTGTTGTCGTAGTCAGTTTAGTGTGGGTGTGTTCAGAGAGCAGTTTAGAGCAGATGTCAAACAAACAGCAGTGCACTGCATGCTTTAAGCTTTCTTTTTTACTTTGAATGCCTAAACCTGTAGGTTTATATGAATACAATATTGTGACACATTATTTGTGCATTTTATGTTTAAGACTGCTTTAGTAAGATATTTGTGCCCATTGTTGAAAGCTAATTACTGTCCGTATTTGTTAGTTTGGATGTTAAATAGGCTACATAGCAGACTTCAATATTGGTTTATATAGCTATATACACATGGATGTTGCATATGCTAAATGTAAAATGTTTGTTTATGTGTTAATGTGTTTATGTTCACAGTTTTACAAATTATACGATTGATCCTTCACGAAAAAAGGCCTAAACTACACTACAAACGCTTGGGACTCTTTTTTCATCAAGGATTATGTCATGTTAGGTATCTGCTAAACTAACCAGCAAAACGCAAGAGCAGAGTTACTCCAGTGCTTAGGTCACTGCACTAGCTTCCTGTTGCTCAAACTTTAAAACCGCACATGTCTTGTCATGGTTTTATGCCAAAGTTTTCATCTCTGAGATGTAAGAGACATATGAACCATCTCTAAAAACCTCAGTTGTATGCTCCTACAATCTAGAACACTACACGTAACAATGTGAGACAGGCTTCAATGTTGGCAATGTTCAAATCCAGACTGATTCTTTTTTTTCATTGTAGACAGTAAATATGACAACTGAAAATAATTTATCTACACAATTAGATTTGATTTAGTAATATAATAGTTTAATGATGGTTTGATTTAGTTCTTAATTTGAATTATAATTACTTTTTTGATTCTTTTATTTTTGATTTAGCCCTGTGATTTTCTGTACAGCACTTTTAATTGTGTTGTGTACGAACTGTCGTCTATAAATAAACTTGCCTTGCCTTACTACTGCAGGGGGAAATTTATTTAGAAAATTGATATCTCATTACCAAATGACAAAAACCTTTCAAATTGTATTTAACGAGCAGCATCAGGATCAAACCCTGCCATTTTATTCAAAGAGTCAGGCTGCACTGTTGTTGGAAAGATGGCAGACACTTACTCCTTGTCAACCCCAGTGAGCGTAGCCCACCAGTGTGTTGGTTACGCTGCACTTGTGACAGCCTACACCACAAGCGAGCCTCGGCGGTGGCTCATTTCTTTCATGCACAAGGATTTGGACTGCTTTGTAAACACTGGACACATGTAACCAGCAGGTTTTCATGAGTCAAGGTGTGTCACAGTACATGTATCCATATTTTGATTGTTTCCTATGGTAAAGAGACAAAGTATATATTAAGTAAGGGATAGGAAGCGAACTGCCTCGACAAGTTGTCGACTCTGTAAACACAGTGCAGCCCAGCCTTTGGCTAGCTGGCGGTGTGGCTATCAATAATGCCAAGGAGAAGCCAGAGTTTGAAAACAGTCTTGTCGTCAAAATTTTCTGTTTGGGAAGGCTTGGTCGACCTGGTAAAATTCATAAACAAAAACACAAGTAGAACTGCAACAACTAATCACTTGCTTTGACTGGAAAAAAGCTTTGCTTTATATTCTGTTGCTTGGATTAATTGTATGGAGAAAATCTGAACTGCATAGAGTGCCTGGAAATTGAAATACACAGACATAGTTTTTGCATTGCCGCTGCAATACTGCGCATATTGGAGCGGTGGTGTGTGGGTGCCATGATCTGTGTGGGGGCAGACAACAGAAGTATTTTTTATTGTACACATGTTAAAAGTGCAATTTCAATGTCGATGAAAAAAGAAAGAATGTTATGGCAAGCAGAAAAATCTTTGTTTGTTTAAACTATTTTCCCAAAAATACCCATAGTGTTCCATCCAATTACTCGATTAATTTAACCTACTAATCAAAAGATTAACCGATCACTGAAATAATCGATAGCTGCAGCCCTAAAGACAAGTGGATAAGATGATGCCGTGTGCTGCCTTAGAGATTTCAAACAGAAAAATACGCTGGAATGATTAACAATGCATTTTAGCCAATAGAGAACTCCACACTTCCAAAAATAAAATAATAATTTGCTTTGTTCACACTGTTTTGTGTTGCACTTGTCTACATTGTTGCACTTTCCTGAAAAGAAACATTGTATACTATACAGTAATATTTATTTAGATGTATTTATTTAGAAATTACAGTTTGCAGTTCTTTTATATAACCTAAAAAATAACATTCCAGCCGTTTAACAGAAAAAACTAAGTTCTCTATTGACTAGCATTTTGTTGCCTTACTGTACCCAAATGAATCGAACCGGGATCTTAAAGGGGACGTATGATGTTTTTTATTTACATTTTGTACACTTCCTTGTGGTCTAGATGTATTGTATATGCTTTTTTTTGCAGACACCCTGTTACACAGTAATAATTTCTACAATTTTTCATGTGTATGAGAAAACACAAAAATTCACTGAGTCTTCGTGTAGCATGTGAGCAAAATCAGATGTGCACACTGTGGCCATACCAGCATCACACTTGTTCCAAACCTGACTTAATAAGATAAATGTTTTATTATAGTAATTAAATGACAGCAGTCAATTTAATGAGATTATTTTCAAGACTAAAATACTTGTTTTTAATATAATGTGATTTGGCCCACTTACAATAAAAATAAAAACAACACATTGTTTTTTGTGAGCTATGAACTAATATTGTAAGTCTAGGTAGTGGTCCTGCTTTAGAAATAATTTGTACCCCTTTCAAAGTGTCGCACAATGAGATGTAAGCATGGGATCAAGAGTACATTCCTGTAACTTTCTTTCTGTAAAATATTTATATTTATTAGCATTTCTCTCATCTTAAAACAGCATTTCATGATTAATATCCATAAATTAACATTCTTAATAAATGACAGTAGAATAAGCACACATCTGATTCTGGAGTCATAGTGTAACGACCTGGCATTTACACTTTGTGTGGTGCTGGAGTAGTCAGATTTTTTGTATGGCCATAAGCGCATCAGTGGCTAAGTGCCATGGGTGTGTGTGTAGGCGCAAGTGAGAGCGAGCGACTGCTGTTTGTATGACAGATGACAGAGAGTTGGTTTTGGTCTTGATTGCATGCCAGGAGATGACCAGTTTTTCTTTAAGAAGTTTTTTTACTTATGTTTTTGGCGTGTTTCCGTCTGAATATAAACAGTTTTGCTTAATAAAGTCATCGATGGAATTCCTTGACAGACGTTCCAATAACTGAACAGTGTTGATGAACATTGTTTTATCTGTTGTTGCCGCTTGTTGTCACCTGTCAGTCACAGTTGCATTGCAGAATCCTACAAAAACAAATAGTTATGTGTTTATTTTGTTTAGAGTGCAGATTGGACTATATTTGGTGCGTGGCATAGATTTGGTGTGCGCAGAAGATGCATGAGCAGTGCTCAATTGCACGGGCACGCACCTTAGAGAGAATGTTGCTCCACAGTCACATTTATTGGATGGTTTGTTTCCCCTTTGGTCCGGATGACACGATGTCGAATATTTCGAAAAACAATTTGAAATGTGTACTTGTCAGACCACAGAACACTTTTCCACTTTGCATCAGTCCATCTTAGATGATCTCGGGCCCAGAGAAGCTGGCGGCGTTTCTGGATGTTGTTGATAAATGGCTTTCGCTTTGCATAGTAGAGCTTTAACTTTGACTTACAGGTGTAGCGACGAACTGTATTTAGCGACAGTGGTTTTCTGAAGTGTTCCTGAGCCCATGTGGTGATATCCTTTAGAGATTGATGTTGGTTTTTGATTCAGGAATGTCTGACGGATCGAAGGTCAACGGTCTTTCAATGTTGATTTCCGGCAATGCCGCTTACGTGGAGTGATTTCTCCAGATTCTCTGAACCTTTTGATGATATTATGGAACATAGATATTGAAATCCCTAAATTTCTTGCAATTGCACTTTGAGAAACGTTGTTCTTAAACTGTTTGACTATTCGCTCACGCAGTTGTGGACAAAGGGGTGTACCTCGCCCCATCCTTTCTTGTGAAAGACTGAGCATTTTTTGGGAAGCTGTTTTTATACACAATCATGGCACCCACCTGTTCCCAATTAGCCTGCACACCTGTGGGATGTTCCAAATAAGTGGTTGATGAGCATCCCTCAACTTTATCAGTATTTATTGCCACCTTTCCAAACTTCTTTGTCGCGTGTTGCTAGCATCAAATTCTAAAGTTAATGATTATTTGCCAAAAAATGTTTATCAGTTTTAATATCAATTATGTTGTCTTTGTAACATATTCAACTGAATATGGGTTGAAAATTATTTACAAATCATTGTATTCCGTTTATATTTACATCTAACACAATTTCCCAACTCATATGGAAACGGGGTTTGTATATATATTTTGAATACGAAAGTCACCCCTATTTTATTTCCAGACAGGACCAAAAATAAATTTCAAAAGTTTATAGATTCACCTGGATACCGCATTAGGTACACCTATACCATCTATGATCGATAAATAGAAGTAGTTACTGTATGTCACACTGCTTTTTGTTCGTCGGTGTTATGCCCATGCCAAGATTAGGTGAAAATAATACTTTTCTTGTGTTTCCTCAAACTCAGCTGAACTCATACAGAGCTATTGCCTCCTCTGGCCGTGGGCTTTACTTAACATCCAAATAAGCACGTCCACCTTAGTGTGACATCACAACGTAGCCAGATTGCAAAAGACTTGTGTCCGAGGCATCAGAAGCTGTGTTCTAACTCACGCTCAAATTCATGAACCGTAAAATGCATTGTTTAACATGAGTATCCAACATTGTAACGTTTATGAGTCAGAAAAGACAAAAATGATCATTGGTCCCCTTTAAAAGCGAGGTGCTGACCAAACCCAACTGTGTTATGTTTCAATCCTATGTAACCATGTTACCATGAATTGATTAACGTGGACCCAGACTTAAACAAGTTGAAAAACTTATTTACCAAATTATTTACCATTTAGTGGTCAATTGTATGGAATATGTACTGAACTGAGCAATCTACTAATAAAAGTTTCAATCAATCAATCAATCAATAACAAAGGCAAGTATCACATTAAGCACTGGCAGGGTTTTTTCTTAAGAATCTACAAAGAATCCCTCTAAAAATGTTTGTGTTTATACCATGATTGCTGAATCTCAGATTTAAGGAAAGGGAAGATGTCAACCCAGTTTTAGTTGTTTGCGGCAATTCTACAAGTAGTGCCATTCAGATTCAAAACACTGACAAAGGCAGAAGGCCTTGACAAAACATACAGGCTGCAGAGCCAGACGTGCCATCAGGGAGTCATTAAAAACACTTTAACAAGCTTTAAACAGATTAAGCAGAAGAGTGAATAAGCTTTTGAGATTGTGTGTAGTGAAAACAAGATGGTTATTATTCTCTCTACCAGGAATTTTTTAATCTTAAAATCAAATTTCGCCACGTCAGTAAGTGATAAAATACATTGGAAAAAGACACTCACTCACTCGAAATTAAGATACAATGTAACAGAACAGCAGCAGTTGGTTGTGATAAAAACATTGCGCAACTTTGCTCAATGGTTTAAACACAAGAGGCACATACATGTATGCATTTTCTTTCCTTGGAAAAAGTCACAATTTAATGACATTTAAGGCAATGTCTCAGATTTTACTGAAGCTTTGTTTGTTTATTAACCTTAGGCACATTCTAAAAAATACAGTTAAAGCAGCAAAAAAAAAACTATGAAAAAGAAAAAAGTAGCAATTGTCCAAGTATAAATTGAAAATATTAGCAGAATGAAGTTGTAATATTATAAAATGTAAAGTACGCGACTCCGAGTGGGACAAACGGTAGGAAATGGATAGATGGATAAAATATTCAAGCGACATTGGGTACCTCGAAAACCTTTATGAAGAAGACATACCGAAGACTCAGATTTCCCTCGGGGCCCCCCTCTGGAGCCAGGCCCGGAGGAGGGGCACGATGGGGAGCACCTGGTGGCCGGGCCTGTTCCCATGGGGCCTGGCTGGGCACCGCCCGAAGAGGCAACGTGGGTCCCCCCTCCAATGGGCTCACCACCCATAGCAGAAGCCATAGAGGTCGGGTGCGATGTGAGCTGCGCGGAAACCGAAGGCAGGGCACTAGGCAGTCCGATCCTCGGCTACATAAGCTAGCTCTTGGGACGTGGAACGTCACCTCACTCGAGAGGAAGGAGCCTGAGCTAGTGCGCGAAGTGGAGAAGTTCCGGCAAGATATAGTCGAACTCACTTCGAAGCACAGCAAGGGCTCTGGAACCAGTTCTCTCGAGAGGGGCTGGACTCTCTTCCACTCTGGTGTTGCCGGCAGTAAGAGGCGACGGGCTGGGGTGGCAATTCTTGTTTCCCCCCGGCTCAAAGCCTACACGTTGGAGTTCAACCTAGTGGACGAGATGGTAGACTCCCTCCGCCTTCGGGTGGGGGGACGGGTCCTAACTGTTGTTTGTGCTTACGCACCAAACAGCAGTTCAGAGTACCCACGCTTTTTGGGTACACTCGAGGGAGTACTGGAACGTGCTCCCCCGGGTAATTCCCTTGTCCTACTGGGAGACTTCAACGCTCATGTTGGCAACGACAGTGAAATCTGGAGAGACGTGATTGGGAAGAATGGCCGCCCAGATCTGAACCCGAGTGGTGTTTTGTTATTGGACTTTGGTGCTCGTCTCAGATTGTCAATAACAAACACCATGTTCAAACACAAGGGTGTCCATATGTGCACCTGGCACCAGGACACCCTAGACCGCAGTTTCATGATCAACTTTGTAGTTGTGTCATCGGATTTGCGGCCTCATGTTTTGGACACTCGGGTGAAGACAGGGGTGGAGCTTTCTACCGATCCACCACCTGGTGATGAGTTGGCTGCGATGGTGAGGGAGGATGCCGGACAGACCTGGCAGGCCCAAACGCATTGTGAGGGTCTGCTGGGAACGTCTGGCTGGCTGAGTCTCCTGTCAGAGAGCGTTTCAATTCCCACCTCCGGAAGAACTTCTAACATGTCACGAGGGGGGTGCGGGACATTGAATCCGAGTGGACCATGTTCTGCACCTTTATTGTCGAAGCGGCTGATTGGAGCTGTGGCCGCAAGGTAATTGGTACCGGTCGTGGTGGTAATCCCAGAACCCGTTGGTGGACACCGGCGGTGAGGGATGCCGTCAAACTGATAAAAGAGTCCTATCGGGTTCTTTTGGCTCATAGGACTACGGAGGCAGCGGACAGGTACCGACAAGCCAAGAGATATGCGGCTTCAGCGGTCGCGGAGGCAAAAACTCGGACATGGGAGGAGTTCGGGGAAGACATGGAAAACGACTTCCATACGTTTACGAAGCGATTCTGGACCACCATCCGCCGCCTCGGGAGGGGGAAGCAGTGCACTGTCAACACCGTGTATGGTGAGGATGGTGTTCTGCTGACTTCGACCGCGGATGTTGTGGATCGGAGGAGGGAATACTTGGAAGACCTCCTCAATCTCACATACACGTCTTTCTGTGAGGAAGCGGTGCCTGGGGAATCTGTGGTGGGCTCTCCTATTTCTGGGGCTGAAGTTGCTGAGGTAGTTAAAAAGCTCCTCGGTGGCAAGGTCCCGGGGATGGATGAGATACGCCCGGAGTTCCTTAAGGCTCTGGATGCTGTGGGGCTGTCTTGGTTGACAAGACTCTGCAGAATCGCATGGAAATCGGGGGCGGTGCCTCTGGATTGGCAGACCGGGGTGGTGGTTCCTCTCTTTAAGAAGGGTACCGGAGGGTATGTTCCAACTATCGTGGGATCACACTCCTCAGCCTTCCCGGTAAGGTCTATTCAGGTGTACTAGAGAGGAGGCTACGCCGGATAGACAAACCTCTGATTCGGGAGGAACAGTGTGGTTTTCGTCTTGGTCGTGGAACTGTGGACCAGTGCTCTACTCTCGGCAGGGTCCTTGAGGGCGCATGGGAGTTTGCCCAACCAGTCCACATGTGCTTTGTGGACTTGGAGAAGGCATTCGATCGTGTTCCTCGGGAAGTCCTGTGGGGAGTGCTCAGAGAGTATGGGTATCGGACTGTCTGATTGTGGCGGTCCGCTCCCTGTACGATCAGTAAGTCGTACACGTTTCCAGTGAGGGTTGCACTCCGCCAAGGCTGCCGTTTGTCACCCATTCTGTTCATAACTTTTATGGACAACATTTCTAGGCGCAGTCAAGGCGTTGAGGAGATCCGAAATTAGGTCTCTGCTTTTTGCAGATAATGTGGTTCCGATGGCTTCATCTGGCCAGGATTTTCAGCTCTCACTGGATCGGTTCGCAGCCGAGTGTGAAGCGACTGGGATGAGAATCAGCACCTTCATGTCCGAGTCCATGGTAGTTGCCCGGAAAAGGGTGGAATTCCATCTCCGGGTTGGGGAAGAGACCCTACCCCAAGTTGAGGAGTGCTAGTACCTTTGAGTCTTGTTCACGAGTGGATCGTGAGATCAACAGGCGGATCGGTGCAGCGTCTTCAGTAATGCGGACGCTGTATCAATCCGTTGTGGTAAAGAAGGAGCTGAGCTTGAAGGCAGAGCTCTCAATTTACCGGTCGATCTACATTCCCATCCTCACCTATGGTCATAAGCTTTGGGTCATGACCGAAAGGACGAGATCACGGGTACAAGCGGCCAAGATGAGTTTCCTCCACCAGGTGGCGGGGCTCTCCCTTAGAGATAGGGTGAGAAGCTCTGCCATCCGGGAGGAACTCAAAGTAAAGCCGCTGCTCCTCCACATCGAGAGGAGCCAGATGAGGTGGTTCGGGCATCTGGTCAGGATGCCACCGGAACGCCTCCCTAGGGAGGTGTTTCGGGCACGTCCAACCGGTAGGACACCACGGGGAAGACCCAGGACACGTTGAAAGGACTATGTCTCCTGGCTGGCCTGGGAACGCCTCGGTATTCCCAGGGAAGAGCTGGACGAAGTGGCTGGGGAGAGGTGAGTCTAAGTTTCCCTGCTTAGGCTGCTGCCCCCGCGACCTGACCTCAGATAAGCGGAAGAAGATGGATCGATGGCATTGGGTACTTGTAACCCACAACTCATCTTACAAAACCGAAAACCAGTGAAGTTGGCACTTTGTGTAAATAGTAAATAAAACAACAGAATACAATTATTTGCAAATCCTTTTCAACCTTTTGAATACACTGCAAAGACAAGATATTTAATGTTTGAACTGAGAAATGTTTTGTTGTTGTTGCAAATAATCATTAACTTAGAACTTAATGCCAGCAACACATTGCAAAAAAGTTGGCACAGGGGCATTTTTACCAATATGTTACATGGCCCTTCCTTTTAACAACACTCAATTAACGTTTGGGAACTGAGGAGACCAATTTTTGAAGCTTTTCAGGTGGAATTCTTTCCCATTCTTGCTTGATGTACAGCTTAAGTTGTTCAATAGTCCGGGTATTTTAGGCTTCACATTGCGCCCCCCTTTTTTAATGGGAGACATGTCTGGACTACAAATAGGCCAGTCTAGTACCCGCACTCTTTTACTAAGAAGCCACGCTGTTCTAACACGTTGCTTGGCATTGTCTTGCTGAAATAAGCAGAGGCGTCCATGAAAACATCGCTTGGATGGCAACATATGTTGCTCCAAAACCTCTATGTACCTTACAGCATTAATGGTTCCTTCACAGATGTGTAAGTTACCCATGACTTGGGCACTAATACATCCTCATACCATCACAGACATTGCGCCTATAACAATCCGGATGGTTATTTTCCTCTTTGGTCCGGAGGACACGACGTCCACAGTTTCCAAAACAATTTGGTATGTAGACTCGTCAGACCACAGAACACTTTTCCACTTTGCATCAGTCCATCGGGCCCAGCGAAGCCGGCGGCGGTTCTGGGTGTTGTTGATAAAGGTCTTTCGCTTTGCATACTAGAGCTTTAACTTGCACTTACACATGGAGCAACGAACTGTTGTTACTGACCGTGGTTTTCTGAAGTGTTCCCGAGCCCATGTGGTGATATCCTTTACATACTGATGTCGGTTTTAGATGCAGTACCGCCTGAGGGGACGGCTGTCACAGGCACTGCTGTGTACGTGCAGGGATTTCTCTAGATTCTCTGAAACTTTTAATGATATTACGGACCGTAGATGGTAAAATCCCAAAATTTCTTGCAATAGCTTGTTGAGAAATGTTGTTCTTAAAATGTTTGACAATTTGCTCACGCATGTGTCCACAAAGTGGTGACCCTCGCCCCATCCTTGTTTGTAAATGACTGAGCATTTCATGGAAGCTGCTTTTATACCTAATCATGGCACCAGCCTGTTCCCAATTAGCCCATTCACCTGTGGATTGTAGGATTAATTCCCCATTTTTCTCAGTCTTTTTTGCCTCTTGTGACAGCTTTTTGGCATCAAATTTCAAATGAGCTAATGTTTAAAAAAAAAAAAAATACTACCAGTTCAAACGTTAAGTATCTTGTCTTTGCAGTGTATTCAATTGAATATAAGTTGAAAAGGGTTTGCAAATCACTGTATTCTGTTTTTATTTCCAATTTACAGAATGTGACAACTTCACTGGTTTTGGGTTTTGTATTATTAGCCCCCATTCCAAAAATTTTACAAAATATTAGGGATTAGGATCACATAAATAAATAAATAAAACTCATTGAGATTTTTTAAATATTGTCCGATAAGAATCTATAGTATTTTGCAAGTAACAAATAACAAATACCTTTTTTTTTTTTTTTTTCAGCTAGTCTTAAACTACTTTGGATTAATGTTTGCTTGTTTAATAAATAAGAAAAATATTAATAGTAGCCCCCGGTAACTTAGATGCTCATGTGCAGCAAAGATGAGTGCACGGACTGTAAATTTGACTTAGTGGCCATTGGTCACGTCTCACTTATTGTTTTGCAGTAGCGCAAATAAAAAAAGATTACAAGGCTCTGAAATAAAACATAAATCACGCTTTGAATGTAAGCAATTTATTAAAATGGGATGATTTGTTTTTATTATTGATTCACAAATCAAAAAGGCAATTTCAGTTGAGGAAAATACAAAATGATGTCGACTGAACACATTTGTCAGCGGCAGGCAGGCTCACTTTAAACTGTTAGGAAAAAATGATGAGAAACAATAATGAGAGAAAAATGCTTGTTGTGAAAGCTTTAAGCTAAGTGAATGACTGGAGACGCTCCTTTAAAGAAGCATGAAACAAGATTACAAAGAGTCTGGACCGTTGCTCTCTAGCGTGTCCTGATGGCACATTCCCTGCAGACCTTTTATACTCATACAGCCTCATTTCTTTGCCATTTCCTCACTGGCCCCCAAGGGACTCTCAGGTGACACCAGAAGCCATAAGTCTTCACACACAGAGAAAAATAGAGAGGGAGGAGGTTGAACAGACAGCCCAAAGATAGGAGGGGGAGGAAAAGGGATGGGCAGCAGAGATGTGAGGAATAGTCGACGTTATCTTCCTGACGAATGGTTGGTGGATTTTCTTTTGGGAAGAGGCTTGAGAGGACACATTTAACCCTTACCAGCTCTATCTTTGTCTCACATAAAACCCACTATGCTCCATTTTTATTTTATTTTTTTAGATCACACCATACTTGATGACCAGCGTATAAAACTGTAACTAGGAAGTGGGATAGCGTAGTCTTCAATGCAACTAGGTTGGGGTTTGGCCAATAGCTTTTTTTGCTGCCGTAAAACACCTTAGATAATTTCTATACCAGGGGTGCCCATTACGTCGATCGCGAGCTACCAGTCAATCGCGCATGGTGTGTCAGTTGACCGGCATTTTTTTACCACGTGTCCCCTTTTGGGGTGACAGGGGGTGCTGAAGCCTATCTCAGCTGAATTCGGGCGGAAGGTGGAAGGCTCACTCAACACAAAGTTTGTTGTCCACGTGATAATTTATGTGTTGTACAGAAAGGTGCAGTTTTATTCTGCTTAACTGATGAACCCTTTTACAGTTGCTTGTTAAAAAAATGTATTAAGAGCCACTGGAAGGGTAGTGGTTCACATAGCTGACATTCAAAAGATCAAACCACACAGACTAAATGAAATGTCCTATTCACCACATTTTTACACAAGCTGTTTCTGCAATGTCCTATAAAAGTTATTTATGATGAGGCAAACAAATATTTGATACCCTGCTGATTGTTTTTTAGTATTACATAGCATGCCATGACTAAACGTAACAAAGCATCCCCAAAGCAAAAATTTTTCCACTTCCATGTCTGACAGTAAGGAGGGTGTTTTTGGACTCCTATTCATATTAGGCTGGGACCTTACCTTTCTCATATTCATCCCTATACCACCAGGTAAACTCTTGCAAAAAGCTCCAGAGCAAAGAAGATTGAACTTTACCTTGTATTTCTCTTATTTATTAATTATTGCACTTTCTGACCAAGCTTCTTGTTGATAGTCTTTAAGTTATTTCCAGTTTTTGTGCGGGTCTACAATCTTCTCATTTCAGGTCTATTAACAGTTATTTTGTCTTGGACTCCTTTGGTCTTGGCAGCTCCTCTCTGAGCTGCCACCTTATCAAGGATAAGAGGAAGAAGATGGATGGATGGATGGTCTTGGTGGTGGAGAGGTTATAGGCATGTTTCTATTACAGGTCTTTTAGGCAAGTGAGTTCAGATTAGAAGTACTTTCTGAAATAGACAAAACTGAAACTAGCAAGTATGTGTTTAATGGACACAAGAATGATTAGAAGGTGATCACATACTTCCATCTAGGGCTGGGCGATTTGGCCTTTTTTTAATATCTCAATATTTGTAGGCTACATCGCGATATACGATATATATCTCGATATTTTGCCTTAGCCTTGAATTAACAGTTGATACAAATAATCACAGCAGTATGATGATTCTATGTGTCTACAATAAAACATTCTTGTTCATACTGCATTAATATATGCTAATATCTTAAACTTTCATGCAAAGGGGGACATCACAACTAAGTCAATTTACCAAAACTGTATTTTTTAAACAGTCATTAAGCAGTGGCACAAACATTCATGCCATTTCCAAAACAGAGAGTGCAAGATTGTCAGAGACATTTAAGAACAAGCTATTAGTGCACTTTTGTGCAAGATGACACTAAGACGACATATCAAAACACTGTTCATATCTTCGTAAGTGGGTAAATTTGCACAACAAGCAGGGGATCAAGTACCTACTATGCCAACTGTATGTGTACTGTGTGCGACACACTATTTTAGTATGTAGGTCCCGAAACCAAACTACTAGTGTTTTTTTGTTTAGGGGATTGCAAAGGTCCTTTGTTGTGAGCAAAAGGAGAAAACTCCATCCTGGCCCAGTGACTGATAGCATTAAAGTGAAAAAAGTAGAGGAAGCACACTCCAATGCTGACACCTCATCTACACAATGTGGACCCTCACAACCTTTTAACGCAACACATGCAAACAAGAAAACCCACTGCAACTAAAGTTTGCAGCCTATAAGAGACTATCTGTCTAGGTCTTTCTGCAGGGGCCTTACACACAGTAAACCATGCACGTCTACTTAGATTTGTAGAAGCATATTCAACCTTTTCCTGCATGTGGAAATGAGGCAATGTTAAAGGGTGAGGCAGCAGGGCATTGTTGGCGAACGTGCAGTCGGTAAGCGTGAGCTTGTTTAGAGACACTGCTCACTCCGGATGGCTTCTTCTACTTCTTCTTGGCTCTGGAGAACACGCCTTGCATTACAAAAGCGTGGCGCAAGGAGACCCGGCAGGAAGGCCTGCAAGCAGGGCTGCATTTGATGTTCTACTAAATGGGCCGCGGTGCACATCTTGTAAATAATACTGCTGAGCTAAAACTTTGTGTGAATCCCCAAAGAGCACCGTGGCGTTGCATTAGCGGTCTTTTTGGTAACCTTTTCATGAATCGACTTTAGACTTACATAGAAGGATTAAGGCTGAATCCTCACTTTTGGTTTGGTACTCTGGTCTGAACAAAAAATAAAAACAATACTGTGTGCACAATTTGGTCTCCTTTGCTTAGCGTTCACACATTTTTGCCTTGGACAAAAGGCCGCGCACTAAAGATCAGGTGAATAAAGTGAGGTCTTTTGTAACTTTACATTTGATGTATTAAAATATTCCAAACCAAATTTCCACCTGCCAGGTTTATTATTGTGCCTAATGGATGATTGAGGTTAAAAAATTACATTAATATTTAGCACGTTAGGTTTTTTTGTTAATCAGATTCTTAATTGCTAATTTAAGGCTGCAATTTGACTAGACACATAGCGGCAAAGCAACAGCAGGTCGTCGTGACGCCTCCCACGCCAGAGACTGTTGAGTATGGCCCAGAGCCAAACTCAAATTGAATCACTTTGGAAAATTGGCCATTGAAACTAGCCCTAATGGTAAACTTTTGACATGAACAACAGCGAACGTAGCAGGACTTGATATGACTTGGCGCACCACTTAATGATAATAAGACTCCTATCAGCTTTCAGCAGCAAAGCTAAATGAAGATTAGAGATGTTACAATTCCCATTAGGATAATAAAAAGCAGAAACATTATTAACAGTTACTACTATCGTTTAAAATTTTAACTATCGTAAAACTGCGATTGATTACTGCACTTTAAAAAACTTACAATGATACTGCTCATACTGCACGATACTGGCCGGTGTTGTGCCAGATTTTGAATCCTGACGGAAACTGTTCCCTGGTGCGGAAGCGTGTATGAATGAGGAGTGGGTACACTTCCATGTTGGCCAGCATTGACAAACTTTTTTTGGGCTGCTGCAGTTGGTCATCTTGTTTTATTGCCCCTGACTTCCGCGAACTTACCCCACCGTTATTACACGGCGACAGGTGTGGAAGCCTGCTAAACACGCTGCTCTTCTTTTCTCCTTAGACTAGCATGATTAATGGCTAGCCACAGTGGGAACTAGATTCTGGAGACACTTTTGTGATGTGGTGTCCAATTGACAACTTCCTGGCTAAACACAGAATGAGCTTGTTTTTTCCATAACCCCGAAAAAAACCCGGAAACATTTGAGCAAAAAGGCATCATGTAATGACAGAAAGTTTAAATGTGTTAATTAATAACTCATAATAAGAAGATGTGTGTTTAGATACATGTACGAGTTGAACATGTTGAAGTAGCAAAGCCACAAATTTGTGCGCATTATTCTAATTTGTACTTGATTTTGTGTGTTTTTCTTGCTGATTTATATACAGTATTTATTTATAAGCCACACTTGTGTGTCAGAAAACATTAAATCACTTTGCAAAGCCACTTTTTTGTTATGTACCTCATTATTTACATCTCTCACAAACATTTTAAGGTTTCCAGTTAGTGTAACTGAATGTGGCGCACCGCCATGGCAAATTTATAATCGCAACACCTTGAAAATAAGGTGTTTATGTAAAAACAAATTCAAGAAATATAATGAATTGTAGCCTCCAAAAGAAGTCACTCAAAACCTGGCGCAGTTATTAACTTTAAATGCCAATCATGTGCTGAGAACTGGCACAATTACAACAGGTTTTACTTCCCAAGCAAAAACTTTTGTCTCCAATCTACAAAATGTGCAAATATCCAAAACTTAAACTTAAAGTACCCATGATTGTCACACACACAATAGGTGTGGCGAAATGATTCTCTGCATTTGACCCATCACTCTTGATCACACCCTGGGAGGTGATGGTAGCAGTGAGAAGCCGTGGACGCGCCCAGGAATAATTTTTGGTTATTTAACTCCCAATTCCAACCCTTGATGCAGAGTGTTAAGCAGGGAAGTAATGGGTCCCATTTCTATAGTCTTTGGTATGACTTGGCCAGGGTTTCAACTCACAACCTAGCAATCTCAGGGCGGACACTCTAACCACTGGGCCACTGAGAGGACGGTGGTGTCTTTTAAGGAGAGAAAGTCCAACCGGAGCAGCAGCACGAAGCAAGTGCTGCAGCTCACCTGTTTTGTCGCACCTATCAAGGCACAGAAGTAGAGTCTCTAAACATGAGCACATTCTATTGTCCATCCATCCATCCATCCATTCCTACCCGCTTTTCCCGTTCGGGGTCGCGGGGGTGCTCGTGCCTATCTCAGCTACAATCGGGCGGAAGGAGGGTTTACACCCTGGACAAGTCGCCACCTCATCGCAGGGCCAACACAGATAGACAAACAACATTCACACAAACATTCACACACTCGGGCAAATTTAGTGTTGCCAATCAACTTATCCCCAGGTGCGTGTCTTTGGAGGTGGGAGGAAGCCGGAATACCCGGAGGGAACCCACGCAGTCACGGGAAGAACATGCAAACTCCACACAGAAAGATCCCGAGCCTGGGATTGAACCCAGGACTGCTCAGGACCTTCGTATTGTGAGGCACATGCACTAAACCCTGTCCACCGTGCTGCCCACATTCTATTATAACACCAGAAAAAGATCCTATATTTGTTGCTAGTCGTTTTAATAAAAAAGCCACTAAAAGTCTCTACACAATTGAAGAATTCTCAACAAAGTATATTGCATAATAAGCAGCAACAATTAAAAGTGTGGCAAAATTATATGAAATATATGTTAATGCGGGCAGCAGGGTGGAATAAGGGTTAGTGCGTCTGCCTCACAATACGAAGGTCCTGAATAGTCCTGGGTTCAGTTTGCATGTTCTCCCCGTGACTGAGTGGGTTCCCTCCGGGTACTACGGCTTCCTCCCACTTCCAAAGACATGCACCTGGGGATAGGTTGGTTGGCAACAATAAATTGGCCTTAGGGTGTGAATGTGAGTTTGAAAGTTGTCTATCTGTGTTGGCCCTGCGATGAGGTGGCGACTTGTCCAGGGTGTACACCGCCTTCCGCTCGATTGTAGCTGAGATAGGCACCAGCGCCCCCCGCTACCCCACAGGGAATAAGCAGTAGAAAATGGATGGATGGATATGTTAATGCTAATCAATAAAATGACATTTGTTTTTAAAAATGTATGAATACATTCTTTGAGGCTTTTTAAAGAAAATCATATCATCATAGCAAATTATGCAAATAGATCTCGTAAAGGGCCCCCATCACTCCCCCAAACCACGCCCCGACCGTCACAGTTATCTTGGCAATCTAGGGGACAACCTGAAATAATACATTTAGAAGACAATACCTGGAATTGAGGGCTTTTCTGAGTGATTTTTTTGCTGAAATGTAAAAGAGATTAATTAGATTTATTAATCTTATTTTAATCTTTTTTTAACAACACTACTTATTTTTTATCTCTTGTTGCATTTAACAGCTTGTATTAGTGGTCTTCAACAGGGTACTGTGGGGGTTGTGAATTTGTTTTTTTAAGATAATTTTTTGATAGTCCCACCACATTTTTTTTAACAATTTGAATGTCTTTAAATACACATTGTCATTAATGCAACACACTGAAGTAAACAGATACATGGGCTTTTAACAATAGATTTGCTCCAGAACTCCAGCACCAATGCCAACCTGTGGGAACTCACCAAACAAGAACCAGTGGAATTGCAAATCAGGAAAATAAAGTGGAGCTGGATAGGCCACACACTCAGAAAACCCAATAAATCAACCACCAAACAGGCACTATCATGGAACCCACAGGGAAAAAGAAACAGGGAACAACTTGGAGAAGAAGCACGGAGATGAGGGCTGAGGGGCTGTCATGGCAACAACTCGACCAAAGGGCACAAGACTGAAAGGGATGGAAGGCTTTCGTCGACGGTCTATGTTCCACAGGGAATACTAAGGCATAAGTGAGTAAGTAAGTAGATAAGTTGCTCCAGAACTAGTTGGAGCACATGTGACAGAAGTCTTTGTGTTCCACGTGTGTGAGTTGAGGCAGCCAGCAGGACTCAGAAATCTCACACAGTTGCTACACTGAAGAGATTATAAAACTGTCACTTTTTTGTTAACTTCACAGGTTTTGTTATCCCTCCCATGTAGCTGTGTGCCATGAAAGTGAAAATGAACAACACAATAAGCTCAGAAGTGATAAACTGCTACAAAAAGTTTGTTCCTTATTTTCTGACTTTTTATGAAAGTTACAGAGATCAATGAATGGATGCTGTTACATGATCTGGTGGGAGAGGAAGAATTGATCTTTGCTGACTGGCCTGGGATAATATTTTAAGAAGGTAGAAATGCCTAAAAGACAACAACTGGGGTTAAAGAAGGTACAGTACAGTAGACATGACTACTGTGACGCGATGGTGAGAGAGATATGTTGGATATAAATAATTGTATCAGAAAAAAAACGTCTTACATGAGGGATTTATCTTTTTTTTAAATTAAATTATTGCATTTAATGTATTTGTGTATTTTAAATGTTCTTCGTTGGTTTTGTGTAAGAAAGGAATAAGATCTGACTTACACTAAAACTTATCACTCATTGTGAGAGGGACATATGATTGTTGTACAAAAAAAGGGTTACTTTGGACCAGTTTAATTTAAAACAAGGCTGAAAGTTTGGTAACAAGAAGTAGTGCGAACACTACTCTTGCTATTTCACTTCACAGTTAATATTATTGATCAATGAATTATAACTTATAACCGAGTAGCAGGCAGCACGGTGTAACGGGGTTAGTGCAAAATGGTTGTTTGTAAATCTGTGGTGGCCCTGCGATTATGTGGCGACTTGTCTAGGGCCTTCCGTCCGAATGCATCTTGGATAAGCTCCAGACACCCCCGCGACAACGAGAGGGACAAGCGGTAGAAAATGGATGGATGGAACTGAGTAGCATTACATGATCACTGCAACTGTTAAAAAACACACTGAGCGAAGTTGTACATGTTTTTCTTTTATGAATGGAAGCGATTGTTAGATTCGTCGGGTTCACATGATGTCTTCACAGCAGCTACTGTCAATCACTCCAGTTTGCTCACAGGCTATGGCGATACAATACATTCAAAACAACCACTTAAAGAAAAACTATAGAGAACTAAAGGATAAAAAACATACAGTAAACTAGGCGTGTCAAACGTACGGCCCGCGAACAGGTTTTATCCGGCCCGCGGGATGAGTTTGCTAAGTATACAAATTAACCTGAAATTTTTGAATGAAAGAAACAGCTCTTCTACATGTGTCTACTGGATGTTGCAATAGCAATTCTTTGTATCTCTGTAGATCAGGAGTCGGCAACCCGCGGCTCCGGAGCCGCATGCGGCTCTTGGATGACTCTGATGTGGCTCAGCTGCATACTTCCTGACCCCCCCCCCCCCCATTTTACCGGGAGGTTATCCAAATTTCAATGCCCCTCCCAGAATTCTCCCCAGGATAACATTCTCAGATTTTCACCCAGACAACAATATTGAGGCCGTGCCGTGATGGCAATGCCTTAAACGTCCTCCATGTCGTAGCGTCCGTTTTAATACTATGCTATCTGAGTGCCGGCCTGCCAAATCTGGTGTGCGGCTGCTGACTCAACGCACAAGCGACTGCAAGGCATAGTTGTTCAACAGCCATACAGGTTACACTGAAGGTTGTGATATAAACAACTTTAGCACTCTTACTAATATGCGCTACACTGTGAACCCACAACAAACAAGAATGACAAACACGTTTCGGGAGAACATCCGCACTGTTTGATGGGGGTTTGGTGCTAGCAGGTGTATAACAGAGCCCAGAAGAGTCAGGGATGCATGGGATTCTGGGTATTGGTTATGTTGCTTTTATAATGTGTTACAGTGCGGATTTTCTCCCGGAAAAACTGAAATTGTTGGCAAATGTGATGTTGTCAAGCGGCATACAAATAAAAATCCCACTAATATTACATTTTCATATTACGGTGCGGCCGTGTGTCTGAGACCTCTGGTTAATACATAGCACAAAGCAAAACAAAACTTTGTACGCTGTGTTATTTCATTTTAAATACCAAAAGAGTCCATAGTTTTCTTTATTTTGTGAAACGGGTCAAAATGGCTCTTTGAGTGGTAGAGGTTGGCGCCCCCTGCTGTAGATGATGGTACACATGTACAAAATAAATCACATGTATATCAATCGAGGAAAATGATCAAACTACATGCATGGCATACTGTAATTTTGATATTTTTTTTATCTTGATGGATTGAAAATGAACACCATTGAGTTGACTGATGAACATTATCACATCATTCATTCAGAAAATATAAATAATGACAAATAAAAATAGAATACTATTAACCGCAACATGTAAGTGTAAAAAAACAACATTATGATTTGTACATTTTCAGAATGTGCTTCTTCTATTTTTAAACACAGAAAACAATCTGAAGGCGTCTTTATTTTTAAGTTATCGTGCAGGGATTTTACCAGTGGCCCTCGATCTAAAATGAGTTTGACACCCCTGCATCAAACTATAAAGAATAAATACACTGGTCTCTTGTTTATCGAGGCGAAGTGGTTCTGGCTTCTGGTCATTTTATCAAAATTTGACGGATGAAAATCATGGAAAAAAAGCTTTTAAATGTTTTAAAGTTCATCCAAAAGGCTGTGTGGATCGTTGAAAGGAGTTTTGAATCCAAAAGAAAAGACAGATTGTGCCTTGACTCATATCCAGAGGAAGGTTTCCATTGTTCTGGACTATCTTGCCAGTTGTGTGAAAAGTAAATCAGTAGGCTTGCACAATTGCAGCTTGAAGAGGTTTGTGTACGCGTTATTAATCGCCTTTAATATACCTGCTTTATTCTATTTAATCTCATTTGTATTTCGTTCAGGAGTCCGAAATAAGCCGGCATTCTACATTTCCTTAACTACCTTCTTAAATAAAGCTGGGGGTTATTTTCTAGCATCAATGCAGTTCAAAATGATTTGTTCTTTTAATTTGTGTAGCAAATAAACATTCTCCTTTCATTACAATTGTTGCTGTTTTTATTTAATCGTATCTGCTTCTGGGTTGTATCCCGCGCGATGGGACAGCCGCATGCATGACACTAAGGGTCCTCTCCTGCCGCACACCCCGCCTAAAGAGATCTGGTTTCCAATCGCATAATCCAGGTGTTTTACTTTTCAAAAAACGAACAGGTTTGGTGTTTCCATGGGCTGTAGGAGGCTTATTTAGAGCCAAACTATTAGAGAAGTCGGACTAATTTAGTGCATGGACACATACTGAGTGACATGACACTGTGCTATATACTGCCATTGTCATTATTTTATTCCTCATTGTCATTATCAATGTGCACATGAGACTTTTGGTTGCTGGAAGGGGCCCCTCAAGAGGGATTCCGACAGTGTATTTGACATTACTCTGATATTGTTATTGTATTTTCCTGTGATAGAATCACAAATTTGTTGATGCTGTTAAATTTGAGTAATTTCAGGGGGGCCTCTTTCAGCTGGGGGTCCTCGGCCATTGCGTAGTTTGCGACAAGCCTGAGCATAGGTGTCAAACTCAATCACACAGGGGCCCAAAATTCAAAGCACCCTTTAGATCGCGGGCCGAACCGGATTAAATGATGCACTTAATCCACCCCCCCACACGACTGATTAACATAAAATTCACATGGTTTAGTGAACTTTGCACAAATGTGAATATTATTTTAAAGATAAAGATATTTGCCAGTCATCTGTGGTTGCATATTGTAGCTTGGACAAAACGCGCAGCCAGTGATTGTGTTTTCATGTGGTCAGACTTGTTTTTAAACTCCACTTGTGTCGCTGGACTTTTTTTCTAACACTGACGCGGAGGAAATGCTTATTTTTTTAAATATCTGCATTAGCGTTTCTTCGATCCTGCTTGAAGGGCTCTATTTTCCAACATTCTAAGAGCCCATTAATGCATTGTGACTGGTGAGAAGACTGAGCGCGGGGAACACATAATGGAAGATAATATGGGAGGGAGCCGATTGGTGTGCACGCTAAAACGGCTGTTATAAAGTGATAGTTGCTCGACCAACCTTCTTTTCAACAGGACAAAAGATACCATATTTTATATGCACACAAAAACAGCATAATCCTGGAGGGTTGTAACTTCAGTCGAGATGTCGGTAGACAAAGGCATTTCCAGGAGAATCCGCAAAATTTGGAAGAAGAGTTGGCTAATCTGAGAATACATCGGAGAAGCAAGTGTTTCCCAGCATGCCTTGCTATAGTTACAATTATCACTTTTGACTGCGTTTTCATGCATCTTTCAAGTGTTATTTTGCCCAGACAAGGTTGAATAGACAGAGTGGTGTTTTTTTTAGTCGTGATAATCAAATGATTGTTATTCTTGGTGGTAATGTGACACTAAGAATGATTCATGCAATTCATCCTATTAATAACACTGCAGCCTCTGATTTTAAGTGCATGTCATACAATCTGACAGTTTATGGCATTGTGACAACGGAATAGGTATGTAAAGGTTGTGGAAGTTCCTGATTGAAAATCACCAGCATGATGGTGGTATGTTAAACATGACGTGGTCCTGATACCGATAACTAATTCATTTTCTCTCAGGTTGTATTTATCTTCTTTTGTTGATAAGAATTGTTGTATGATCTTGAGTAGCAGGTTGTAGTTTGCTTTGTGCATAATTTTTGCAGTTTACAAATTCACTTCATTGGTGAATTTCAATATTTGTAATTCAATAAATAAAAGTTTGAATGTTATCTATATCCAACAATATGTATTATTCTACCTGACCTCTTTTGTAACACGGTTAGTGACTGAATAGACTAGAATAAAAAGTACTTTATTGATCCCTGGAGCGTAACTTTGTAGGTATTTCCCCAAATTCATATTTTGCTTCATTCATTATTAAAGTATTTCTTGCCACCTTATGTCGTATATTTTATATGAGATTTCCAGTTAATTTCATTATAATTTTTTACACCCAAAAATTGGATTTAATTTACTCTATTAATGTCTATTCTTTCCATTTGTATTTGAATGTCTCTTCTACTGTTACCAAATTGGATTGTTTGACTTTTACTGAGATTCCAAGATAGCCTGCTTTTGTCAAACTGTCTCTTAAATTCATTAATTTATTCTGTTAGTAGTTGAATTAGCTTCTGTGTGTTCTCTCCTGAACAAAAAACTATTGTATCGTCTGAGAATAATATTAACTTTAAGTCTTCTGTAACTTTACAAATGTCACTTATATAAAGATTGAACAATGTTGGTCCCAGTTTTGATTCTTGTGTTACGCCAAATGATGTATTTTTACCATATTTTTAAGTAAATGTCAGACCAATAGCAACATAATGTTCAATGTGGCACTGATGCTATGGTTAATTTAGCGCCAAACAACATCAGGGATTTCCCAAACACCTTTATTAAGTGTGTCTAATGCTGCGGGTCAAAATTGTATTTAAAAATACGGGAAATTTCTTGGGAAAAATGGTCTAAAAAAAGGGACGGGCGTTTTCCACATCACAATAATTCGCTATCTACTTATTTTTATACAATGGATTTAATACACAGTAAGATTTCTTTGTGAGGAACCCTGAAATAATAATATATACTAAATGCTGGTGTCATATGCGTAAATATTATACCTGCTGCTGTAGTTCTGTTGTAGTTGTAAGAAGAAGGAAAAAGACTAACGCAGATTAAAAAAAAAAAAAGGCCGATACCGATATACTTTAAAATGCCAAATGATATGTGTCCCGGCCAATAATCAGTTAATCTCTGATTTAAATATTTTAAAAAATCTCAAAAGTACAATTCTGAAACTAGAAAGGAATTGCAATAAAAGGTTTACTTGTATGCAACATTTCATAATAACAAATTACATTAAGGTATTGTTTCTTCAGGTACAAAATAACTGTAAATATGTAAGCTATTCTTCTGGAACTCTTATTTTGTTAGCGCAGTCAGACAGAATGTTACGAACACCGATTTTATCATGAAGGCCGGAGGTGTGCACTTGTTTGAGTGCAGGGAGTAAATAAACGTACATCCGGAGTACAGCTGCTGTCCTGTCTCCAGCAGTGACCTTACAAGACTCTCATTTACAAACATAAACAACACAAATGATAGATTCAGTCAGATGTTTGCATTGCATGATCATAACGTAGTGTGGTTCACTTATAGAGTACAAACCGCACAAAGCTTTGACTACTTGCCAACAAAAGTTGTGAAAGCTTCTATTACTGTATATCAGAGGCGCTCACACTTTTTCTGCAGGTGAGCTACTTTTCAATTGACCAAGTCGAGGAGATCTACCTCATTCCTATTTATAATTAGTATTTATTTATTTATGAAAGAGACATTTTTGTTAACAAGTTAATGGTGTTTAATGATAATACAACCATGTTTAACACACATAGATTCCTTTCTTTCATGAAGACAAGAATATAAGTTGGTGTATTTGATTCTGATGACTTGCATTGATTGGAATTAGACAGTGGTGCTGATAACGTCCGCATTTTCAAATGGAGGAAAAAAAAGTCCTCCTTTCTGTCCAATACCACAAGAAAGTGGTTGGATTTGGCATCTCATTTGTCCAACTTGCATACTCGTTTTTAAATACTTTGTTATGAGAGTAGCATATGTGTGTGGCCCTTTAATGTCTGGCAGCAGGTGAGTGACGTCAGTGAGTGTGCGGGTGGGCAAGCAAGTGAGAAAGCGGTCGCTGAGGGTGGGGGAGAAATACATTGGCATCAAACTCCGTAGCTTGCTAGCTTGTGCACGCTAGCTTTCTGAGACTCTTATTTTGTTAGCACAGGCAGGATGAAACAGGTCTTTTATGGTGAAGACAGGAACTGTGCAGTCGGTCTTTAGAGTTTTGACAGTAGGTACGGAGTCTCTAGAAATAAAATGTGTTTCTCTGCGTCCGCCCTGTTAGTGATTTTTTTCTTAAATATGAGCTCGCAGCAGCCAGCGTCATCTCACAAGATCCTCGGGTGCCGAGAATGTCAAACAACTGACGAAAGTGAAGTCTTGGTATGATTGATGATTGCTCATTTTTATGTATATTTTTTAATGCCTGGCTTGAGATCGACTGACACACCCTCCGAGATCGACCAGTCGATCGCGATCGACGTGATGCCCACCCCTGCTGCATATCTTAATGGCCCGCAGAAAATCGGGTGACAATATTACATTAGTAAGTCTAACACTTTATTTTGTTTTGCCTGGGAAGGCTTCCTAATGTAAGCATAATCAGCAGGACTGCTGTTGCTGCTGCTGCAACTATCGATCAATCAATATTGCAAAATTCAAAAATATTTTGATCCAAAATCGATCAAATCGCTTATTTTATCCAACTCTACTTGTCAACGTGGAGATGTGTTATTGATGAAGCAGGAGTTAAATGGTAAATGGTAAATGCATTATAATTGTTTAGTGCTTTTTTACCTTCAAGGTACTCAAAGCGCTTTGACACTATTTCCACATTCACCCTTTCACACACACATTCGCACACTGATGGCGGGAGCTGCCATGCAAGACACAAACCACGGCCCACCAGGAGCAAGGGTGAAGTGTCTTGCTCCAGGACAAAACGGATGTGATGAGGTTGGTAGAACGTGGCAATTGAACCAGGAATCCTCAGGTTGCTGGCACGGCCACTCTCCCAACCACGCCACGCGGATTTTAAGTTTAAGTGCGTCAAAAAGTTGTTTTGTCAAAAATTGGTCAACTTGATAGTCGCGGTGAAGATAGCCTCAATTAGCTGCAAAGTTTTTGTCACTCTTAACTCTGAAATGGAAGTCCTGCTTAGTGAACTTTATCGATCACCCCAACAAAATAGTGGAAAATGAGACAATACTACAAGAATTTGCCTTAAAAAAATGTTCAACTGCAATGCAGTAAAGCAGCAATATTTGAAGTGCAACGTGGCAAGGGACAAGTGCAGCGTACTTGGGATGAACATCAAGTGAAAACTGTAGTGCTTTACAATGGCAAACGAATAGCAACGTCTTAACGCTCCAAACACAGAAATTATCCAAAACCAAAAAGAGACACACACACCATGAGACAGATGCAACAAGAAAAGGACCAGATTGTCCACAAGACAGATGCAAAGAGAAAATGACCCAACTGCTCACTGCCAATGTACTGCACCATTGTCCTTGCAGATTGCCTTACCTCAAGCCTTGATAATACAGTCACTATTGTCCCCGGCAGGACTGGAGAACATTTTTTTTATTAAAAGGTCAAATGTGGGAAAAATATGGAAAAACATTTAAGTGGAAGAGTGACTGCAAGAAAAAAAGGACAAAATACAACAGGATCCCGTGAAACGTGAGGATTGACCGTCATAGTTGTTTGTGCGGTTTAGGTGTTTCGGCATATGCAGCATTTTTCTTTGCATGGGTTTGATCTTGCAACGTTTTTAACATTCCTGTCAACGCAAGGGTAGTTTTCCATAAGGGAAAAAAAGATAGATGTTTCTTCTTGCTTTTGTTTTATGGTTTTCAGTTTTGAAACGTTTCTGTGTTTGGAGCGTTTGCTCCTTATGCCCACCGTAGAAAAGTGAGTTTCATGTCTTCAACCATTCCTTTTATGGACAAAGGCACAGCAAAGAAAGTACACATTCACGGAACACACTCTCAATACAATAAATGAGCATGCTTCGGATTAAATTCATTTTCCACCATTGAACAACCAGCAAGTTAGTGACCAATGGAACCCAACAGAGAAATGTTTTCAATGACTGCCAACTTGCAACCCTGGAAACAGCAAATGTTTCAATCCTGATAAAACATGATCTTCTTTTTACATTAAATATAATTTAACTTGGATTCTGCCTTATCGGGAGCCTCCATCTCTGAGTCTGCAGTAACAGCAGTGATAAAAACAGAAGTATAAAGAATGATCCACGATGTTTGTGATACTTCTTACTGAGCTAACTGACACACCACTTTTGATAACTCAGTGTGTTGCTGTTGTTTTTAACCTTGACAGGCGACACAGTAAATGAACACATGTATTCATCAATTTTCTTTGGCTTGGACAAAGTACCACTTAGGGAAAGTTGAGATAAAACATCCGCAACACGAACTTCAACCTAAATCTACCGCCAACACGCTTTTCATCGCAATTAACAGCCCAGAGAAGCAACTGGTTGACAGAAATGCAAGTTGTCCAGCTTTTTCTTTACCTTTTCGGCTGCTTTTTTCATCGGCTCTTGCCAGGTCGCCGATGAGCGAAATAAAAGAAAGGAAGAAGAGCAAACGTCCACATGTCGCTGAAGTTATGTGGCTATTTTTCTGCCTGTGTTTACTGTACATCCCTGTAAGCCTCGGTGCCTCCGCCCGTCCTCCCTCGTCGTCCTCGCCGTTGTTCAACTCAGCCTGGCCGCCGCGCTTCTCAAGCTAGCAGTCATGAGAAATAAAAGCATACGGTTCCTGTTGGCGCCTTCAAAATAAAACTAGCCTTCGCCCCGATTCCTTTGATGTAACGTCAAACTGACATGAGTAGGGTTGGGCGATACGCCGATAAGGCAACATTGTGGTATATATACCATATTAAGAAAGTGTTGTACCGTTGTCCTGCACAAGCTACAAAGCCATACTGCTGACACTGATACCGATACAATTTTGTGCCTTTTATTTGTATACTCAAAATAACACACGATTAAGATGATAGATTATCCACAAATGTATTTGTGAATAACTCAACAGTACAAAATACATTTCCATTTTTCTCAATTAATAATTTAAAATTATGTTAATAATAATAGTGATAATAATAAAAATAATAGCAATAATAATGTGATGAGGGCGACTTGTCCAGGGTGTACTCCGTCTTCCGCCCGAATGCAGCTGAGATAGGCTCCAGCGACCCCCCGCGACTCCAAACGGGACAAGCGGTAGAAAATGGATGATAATAATAATAATAATAATAATAATCAATATAACATTGTATTTATACAATTAACTTTACATTATCTAAAAGTGATTAAAAAAGCTTTAGCTTTTTGTAGCTGTCAGTCTGCTCCTTTCATATGTTGTTTATCCTGCTTTTCAACTTTTGCTATATTTACAGTATGTATTTTATTGCTTTATGTATATTCTTTTTTTATCCCTATTACAAAATAGAGACCTACACAGAAACTGAACACATTCTCACAACATTTGAATTATTGAAAAATTGTTAGAAATTATTATTTTTCAGTAATTGCTAAAATTTGGAGAAGGGTCAGAATTTACCAATGTTTTCTTCTTCCTACTCCTTTTCAGTAAACACGCTATGTTCCTTAGTGTAACTTGTTAAACGTGTCTGACACAAATAAAACCATTGCATTAATCACTATACGTAAAAAATAAACTGTCATAAAATAGGCTCCAGCACCCACGTGACCCCCATAGGGACAAGTGGTAAAAAATGGATGGATGGATAAAAGAACAATTTTTTCCTCCAGGCTATCAAGCTAATGAACGCTGAGAAAAAACTTTAAAACTAATCTGTGACTGCAAATGTACTAACTCATGTTCACGTCATCAACTTTTTGCTTTTTGCTCTATTCACCACAACACATTTTTTTTTTTTTTAGCCTTGCACGTGTTAGTTATTTAAGTGCTTGTTTATATTTTCAGTCAATCGTTAATATTTATTGTTTACGCTGAACAAAGAGAGCGCAGTCTAATAAGTCAAATTCCTTGAGTGTTAAACATACTTGGCCAATCAAGCTAATTATGGTTCTGAGTCTGATTCTCAAAACTGCACACAATAATATAGGACAATGTAACAATATCCACAAAATAGTCGCTGAAGGCTGCAGTATAGTAAAACCACAGATAGATAAAGAAGGGTTGACAAAAGCAGGTAAAAAACATTGTGCACCATATATGATAAAACATCAAATAATGTAAACAATGAAGAATAAATAATAAGTAAAGAAATATAAGTCACATAACATTGTATAATCCATCCATCCATATTCTACCGCTTGTCCCGTTCGCCACCTCATCACAGGGCCAACACAAATAGACAGACAACATTCACACTCGCATTCACACACTAGGGCCAATTTACTGTTGCCAATCAACCTATCCACACAGAAAGATCCCGAGCCCTGGTTTGAACCCTGGACTACTCAGGACCTTCGTATTGTGAGGCAAATGCTCTAACCTCTATAATAACATATACATTATTTGTAGTAAAATAAGATAACAAGTAGAAAAGGAGGAAGTAGTACTGTGTCAAATTTCTTATTTTTCTGTATTATATTTTATTCAATGCTGAATTTCCCCCAGGGATCAATAAAGTACTTTCTATGCTCGACATCCATTGCTTTCCTCCTCTCTAAGGTTCTCATAATCATTATTGTCACAGACGTCCCACTGGATCATTATTGTCACCGATGTCCCACTGGGTGTGAGTTTTCCTTGCCCTTATGTGGGCCTACCGAGGATGTCGTAGTGGTTTGTGCAGCCCTTTGAGACACTAGTGATTTAGGGCTATATAAGTAAACATTGATTGATTGATTGATTGATATTCTATCCTAATCTATTTACATGATTTGACTACTTTACTATGAAGTTAAAATCATCTGCTGCCATGCTGTGACAATGTTTAGCTTGACCCGCTCGGAAAAGCACAAAACAAGGTGAGGATTCCCCCATTGCACATTAATAAAACACATAGTGGGTACATAATAAAATAAGAAAGCAAAAACCAGAGTGCAGCCCTCCCGCGTCTCCGGGAGGAACTCGAGGTAGAAAATGGATAGAAAAACAATTTCTTCAAAAATCTACTGATATTTCTGCAGGCATCTTTCTTAACAATTAGGTACTGTAAATAACAATGTTGGCAGAGGGTGACAACATGAACAACATGGAGTGGGGTGAGCCCTGGGATTGTATGTCAGAAGCATTAGTGAATGAATTATTGTTTTTCATTTGCATAAAGCCCTCTATAAAAATAAGAGATGAATAATGCATGGCACGCTTCCATTTGGGTTTCATTTCCAATCTGCCATTGACTCTTTCTCATAATCCTGTTGAATATTGAGATAGCTGGAAGGAGACGCTAAAATGGGGAGAATTTTGCAACGTTTCAAGATGCAAAATAATCTTCTGAGTTTCAATGTCCAATGTGTGTGAGGTGAGGAAGTCCAGACCCATTGACTGTGTCTCAAATAAAATACTTCTGTCAGTACATTTCAATGAGTATGCTTAATATGTACACCTATTTACAGAGGGTGTGAATATTAAGAAAGCATTGGAGTTAATCACTTCCCTTTCCTCTACATCAGGGATGGTCAACATTCCCCCAAACTGATGGAGAAATCAAGCCAGTCATGCATAGAGAGTATGGACAACTAAACGAGAGGCGCCATGTTTGGTACATAGGACGTGTGCGGCTGTGCCCCGATGCATACAATTGAGTTGTTCTGACATTAGTTTTCCTAATGAAATAAACCAAAAATAATAAGTCCAAATATAATTCTAAATATATTCCAGCTCTCAAACGTACAATAAATCATGCTTTTATTTTGTCTACTAACTGCTTTGCAGACACTGAGATTAAGTCTAGGTTCATTTTGTTCTTCATGGTGTTTTTGAAAGTTCACCAATATTTTCCTCAGATTTTTCTACTAACTTGAAATGTTTTGTCAAGGGGATTATTTGTGATATGTACATTTTCAGAATGTGCTTGTTCTATTTTGGGCCGAAATACAACAGAGGAAACAATCTAAAGTTGTTGTCGTTAAATTTTTAAGTTATTATGCCATGATTTTACCCATCCAGCCCACGTGAAATTAGATTTTCCTCCGTGTGGTTCCTTGGCTAAAAAGAAATTCACACCCCTGGTCTACATTGTGGCGAACATTAGGACCAAGGTCTCACACCCAGAAGTCCTGAGGTGGGGGCATAACATGGTTGTTTTAGGCAAGATTTCGAGGCGCCTTTAAAGAGGAACTGCATTTTTTGGGGAGTTTTGCCTATCGTTCACAATCATTATGAAAGAAATGATGACTGATGTATATTTTTTTATGCATTCTGAATATTAAATAAATATGAGCAAAAGTCTGTTTACAGTGTAGCCTATAGGAACCCCTCTATTCTGCCTATAAAGTCCATATAAACACCCAAACACCTCCATTGAGGTTTTAAATACATAATGTAAGTATATATGTAATGTAGTAATGGGCACATTTATAATCCATCCATCCATCCATTTTCTACTGCTTTATTTTGCAGAGGGTGTCTCATCTGCATTCGGACGGGAGGCGGGGTACAACCAGGACAAGTCGCTACCTCATCAGAGGACCAACACAGTTCGACAGACAACATTCACATTCACAGACTAGGGCCAATTATAATAACATTTAACATTCATGTATTTGATCATTTTAAGCATAAGTGGTGCATTAATTTCACAAATGCACCACAACGTTCCCTTTTTTTTAACGTCACTGCCTGATTACTACTCACTGCAGATTTTATGAAAGACAACAAACATAATAAAACATCACTTACTGTGCAAAGTCTGCTGTGAATGCCTACTGCTAGGGATGTTGATATATTCTCATTTAAATCACAAATGATTTATAATCCTCACAAAGAGACAGGGATGGAACCAAGCGTTTTTTCGTGTAGTTCTTGGTCTTATTTGGCCTTCAAAGTGTACCAGCATGTCAGAGTATGTCCTCAGCCTTCTTCTATCCAAGTGAGAGGCATGATTTATAATCTAGAATAAACATTTGTTTAAACTCTAACAAAGCTCACCAATTCAATCAATTTTCAGATTGACCATCTTTTTGTTTGCACATTTTATAGTGTGATTGTTTGAAGCAAATAAATACAATTCCCTTATGGCCACAAGGGAAAGAGGAGACATCCTGCTGTCTCTGGCTCCTCGCAAAATTTCTGTCTTCTCCCTCTGATATTATTATTTTCCAAAGGGGGGTTGGGTTGTCTTTGTCCCTCGGTTTCCATGGTAACTGCTCCTTCGCTGCCTTTTCTTACTGATTATTGCCGCTCGCAAATACCTCACACCCTCATGTCTGAGCTCTATTGTGTCCATTTTTATGTTACTTTAGAACTGACCATTATTGTATACTATATTAATGATCAATCATCAATCAATCAATGTTTATTTATTTAGCCCTAAATCACAAATGTTTCAAAGGACTGTACAAACCATTACGACTACGACATCCTCGGAAGAACCCACAAAAGGGCAAGGAAAACTCACACCCAGTGTGCAGGGAGAATTCACATCCAGTGGGACGCCAGTGACAATGCTTGATTGATTGATTGATTGATACTTTTATTAGTAGATTGCACAGTACAGTACATATTCCGTACAATTGACCACTAAATGGTAACACCCGAATAAGTTTTTCAACTTGTTTAAGTCGGGGTCCACGTTAATCAATTCATGGTGACTATGAGAAACCTTGGAGAGGACCTCAGATGTGGGCAACCCCCCCCCCTCTAGGGGACCGAAAGCAATGGATGTCGAGCGAGTCTAACATGATACTGTGAAAGTTCAATCCATAGTCACATATGGATAGTTAGCATGCAGAAATGTGGTGCTAAGATCAATATATTCATTTTATTAGGTTTATGTGTATGTGTATGCTACCAATGTATGTAGTTAGCAATAAAAATATTAAAATCCTTCACCAGCAAGCAACAAGGTGGGCCATGAAGTTGTTATGCCACCGTCGCATTTTCCCTGCTTAACGAGCAGGTACTGCTAAAGGCCTTGTGGGCACCGCGGAGGGATGGATGTCCGTCCCCGTTCGGGGCGCCACAGCTCACCAGGCAAAACTGAGGCTCTATACTGTGCGCCTGAAACTAGGCGTGTTGCGGTATTTGGATTTGATAGAGTTCATTCTTGAGAATATCTGCTGGTATTTGTTTTGTTTACAACAGCCACCTGGCTGGCACCACGCTGTGCTGAAAGAAACGTGTGTCGTTGGCTGACGCAAATCTTTGTTGACAGAAATGTTGAAATTTAATATTTATTCAGCACATTTTTACAGCAATGGAAACCATTAACAATGTTTCTGTCGTGCTTTTCCTGCTCCAATAACCATATTAAAACCAAAAATATATTTTTTTCAACTTTTTCCATTTTCATCCATTTTTGAAAGCCACTCGGGCGGCGCTAAAGAGCCTCGTGTTGCCAAACCCTGACTTTTCTTTTACTATAGCGCTGCTACTCATTTGGTGGCAACTAGCGCACTAACTGCTTGGTGACAACTAGGGTCGTATGCTATGTGGAACTTGAACGCTAATTGCTAGCTAACAACTAGGGCCGCTAATCACTAGCTGGTGATTAGCATGCAAATCGCTAGCTGACAATTAGTGCGATAATCGCTAGCTAGCAACGGGTGTGCAAATCGCTAGCTTACAACTAGTCCACTAATCGCTAGCTGACAACTAGTATGCTAATTGATAGGTGCCGATTAGCATGTGAATCGCTAGCCGACTGCTAGTGCTCCAATCGCTGGCTGGCAACAAGATTGCTAAATCGCTACCTTACAACTCGTGCGATAATTGCTAGCTGGTAACTATGGCCACCGTAGTGCTAATTGCTATTAAATTAATTGCAATTGATAACAATACGTTTATTATTTTTTTTATTTTAAACCTACAAGATACAGTAAGTGTGGTGGACATTTTGAAACAACACTACAATGTGTTGAATCAATGTTAATGTGTATTTACTGACATTTACATTTGTGAGACCCGCCGAGAGAGACGAGTAAAGATAGTCACTTAATGTTGACTGTTCTGGACCTGACACAATACAGTGTCTAGCTCCAGGTAACGATGCTCCCGGGAGGAGTTTAATGGAACGGTCTTTAGGTCGATGAGGTGGAAGGGACTGAGCCCGGTCTTTACTAAATACCTGTTTGAAGTTGTGATATCCGGCTGGTACCCCCCACAGATAAATGATCTCACTAACATGGCTAGGCGAGGCCATCGAGGGAACCGCAGAACGCAAAAAGTTAGCGTGGCAAAAGGTGCTTCCAATTCAAAACGATGGTTTGACTCATATCAATACAAGGTTCGGGTTCAAGGTTCACGACCATTCGTCACACGCAGAGTACACCACAGTGAAATGCTTTTTTCCATGGTCTTCAGATATTGCATACAGTGGGATTCAAACACTAGTTGCAGAATCTAATACACTAAGTACCAAAAATACAAAAAATTGAATAGCTCCGATGTACATTAAATACAATACAATAAGTTGCACAATAAGTTACAGTAGTTATGGTAGAGGTATCATACAAGTAGAAGTAAAGTAGTCAAATACAGTACCACTGCAAGATCAAATATTATAACAGTATATACAGTGTAGGAGCAACAAATATTAAAGTGTCTACAGTTCTTTGGCAGTTGAGTAGTGACAGTAGTATGTACAAAGGTAATGGAACAGTATGACTTCTTTATACTCTCGTTTTTACATTATTTACAGTATAGGAAGTAACAAATATTAAGGTGTCTACAGTTCTTTTGAGATTATGCAGTTCCAGCCATTGGAGACCTAACACAATGGTTGTAGGATGAAAGGATAAAGAAGTGTGTCACTTCAAGGTGATTACTCGATAACTGTAAAGTTACAGTCTTAGTTTGGTGCGTCGCCCTCGCCAGAAACGTTCCCACTGAACACACGTCCTCTGCGCGCACTAAACCTATGCCGGGCACAAACCAAATCCCATCCGAACTACAGTACAAACACAATAGGTCCACGTCCTGGCCGGACCTCCTTCCTGGTGAGTCACAGTGCTCGTCTGATCAACACGCTAGCTATGGGTGCCGACGTTGGCTGATAGCGTCTGGAAGGTGGCTGTCAAATCAAACAGCAGCTAGTAGTGATTATCGAGAGTCTGTCCAAAGCCAGTGAGCGCAGAGTGGAGGCGTTCTGCAGCATTCTTTCTCTGCAGTGTCCATGCTGGCCGGTAGATTTTCACGCTTGTCATGTTCGTGTTTGAAGGATGAGGCTGGATTGATAGCAAGTGACTTACTTTTAATAACTCACGTTCTCAACAACATACATGTGTATATCTGCAGTCTTGCTCTACCACATTATATGACACGGTAACCTGAATACTAACCAGTACTGCCCCCTAGCGGTCATACGTGTAATCACATCTGATCATAACATCCCCCCTTTTTTTTTTAGAAGACAAAATGTATTGACATGACTTATCACATTAACTGGGTCAGTTATTGTATGTAACGCCGGTTCGGCATCGTGGTACCGGGTTCGATTCCCTCGAGGATGCGTCAAACGAAGAACACAACAAAAGTAAGATCTAACAAATTTATTAACAAAAAGTGAGCTCTGAACAAAAACACTGGAACTAATAAAAAGGGAAACAAAAGACGCTAGCGTGAAAGCTAGGAAATATAAAGAACTAAGATTTGGCACGATGGCACAAAAAATGAAAACAAAGATGATTAGCATGTGAGCTAAAGATGACAACAAAGTGGCTTAGCTAATGAGCTAGCGAGAAAAACATACCAGACGTTACTTGTTGCATGTGAGCAAATTAGAGTCCCAGAAAGAATAAACAGAAGAGGCTGGCTTATAAAGGAAAGGTAATTAGCAGAGAACAGGTGTGCAGGAACCGGGAGTAACAGCTGAAACTAATAAGTTACCATGGTGATGGACTAAACGGGAAATAAACGGATCAGACGGAGAATGAGAACAAAGATGGAAAAATAAACAATAATATTTGAAGATCCGAGACACGGATCGCAACAGTATTCCCCCCCAACAAAAGACAGATACCAGATGTCTCAAAAACAAAAACAAAATGCAAAGAAGAACTAGAATCCCCTCCCCACAACAAGAAAAAAGTCCACAGACAAAGGGAGGAAGGAGGGAGGCCATGGTGGAGGGCCGCCAGGTCGCATGTCATGTGGCGGCGTCGGGTGGAACGCCGCTGCCGAAAAAGTTTTGGCGGGCGACCTTGAAAAGGCCACCTCAGTGGCCGCCTTGTAGGATGAGGTGCCCGGTGAGGCGGACGACCCGGGCTTGGCCACATCAGTGGCTGACATGGAGGAGGTAGTGTCCTGCGAGGAGGACGACCTCGCAAAGGCCACACCCGTGGCCGACGTGGTGGATGACACTTCAGCACCGAAGTCCTAGCAGGCTTGGAAGCAGCAGACGAGGGTGCGGGGACTGCAGCCAAAGCAGGCCCGAGTGCAGCAGGCAAGCATGATGCAGTTGCTGCAGCCGCAGCAGACGGCGTCCTCGTCACCGTGGAGACAGGTGCGGTTTCTGCAGCTGAAGAAGGCGTCATTGGCGGTGTGGAAGCCGCAGTCGTCGTTGGCGGCGTGGAAGCCGCAGTCGTCGTGGGCGGCGTGCAAGCCGCAGTCGTCGTGGGCGGCGTGGAAGCCGCAGTCGTCGTGGGCGGCGTGGAAGCCACAGTCGTCGTCGGAGGCGGCGTGGAAGCCGCAGTCGTCGTCGGAGGTGCTGGCGTGGGCTCCAGCTTAGGAACTGGAGTTGGTGCTGGCGTGAGAACCAGCTTAGAGTCAGTTTCTGGTGCGAGAACCAGACGAGAGTCCAAAACTGGTGTGAGAACCAGGCCCGAAAAAACTGCTGTTGTGTGAACCATGTTAGTGTCATGTGCTGGTTTGAGAACCAGGATGGGAGAAGTGCTGAACACCGGTGGTGGAGGATGTGCTGGAGGTAATGACCTAACAATACTAAACACCGGTGGAGGAGGTCTACTCGGCCGTAGAGACTTGGCCGGGGGAAACACAGGTGGAGGAGGTCTACAGGGAACTATTGGTTTACTGGACAGACATGCAGGTAATGGTGGCCTCATAGGAGGTTGCGGTTTTACAGTTTTGAGAACCGGTAAAGGTGGTCTGGGAGGCGCTAGTGGCTTCACGGGTTTACGAACCGGTAAAGGTGGTCTACATGGAGGTTTATGTTTAACAGATAGCGTTTGTGCTACCTCCGCAGCACCATTACAGGCAATAGCCCCCTCCTCCAGAAGGGGATTCCAGACCGGTTCCCTGTGGTCAGGGACTGACCTTAAGGGAGGGTGGTGGGAGGTCTGGAGGCGGGCAGATTCCTCTCCTTTAAATTGTGCAGGTTTATAATTCGAAGGCGAAAAAACACTAGGCTTGGGCAGGGAGTGAGGCTTATAAGGTGGGATAGAAGAAACAGTTGAATGAGACTGAGTAGAATAAAAAGAAAAAAATTCCTGATGATTATGTACTTTATCAAAATTCCTTATTGTTAATAGAAACTGGTGGAGAATGAGAGTCAACAATATAAAAATCTTCATCAAAAATATCGACAACAGGGGGCGGTGTTGCGTCACTGGTGGGCGTACCCCAAATGTCGTCACTGCTAGAGTCAGGGGAAAAAAACCCAGCTGGATTACCGGTAGTAGAAGGTGAATCCTGGTCGGGGGGAAGTTTGCTGTGTTCGTAGGAAGGATGAAGTGGTGCTGGATAATTACTGCCGTGCGGGGGACCTCTCCACTGGACCCCCCGCCTCTTCGGGGCAGCGCGAACGGCTTCGGAGGGGACTTCAGACCCACAGTAAAGTCTTTCCTGCTCCCAAGCCATGAGCTCCAACCACAAACCCAAGTCGAAGGGTTCCTTTCCTTGGTTCGACGCGAGGGAATTCTTTTTTGCTGGGACTCTACTGTAACGCCGGTTCGGCATCGTGGTACCGGGTTCGATTCCCTCGAGGATGCGTCAAACGAAGAACACAACAAAGGTAAGATCTAACAAATGTATTAACAAAAAGTGAGCTCTGAACAAAAACACTGGAGCTAATAAAAAGGGAAACAAAAGACGCTAGCGTGAAAGCTAGGAAATATAAAGAACTAAGATTTGGCACGATGGCACAAAAAATGAAAACAAAGATGATTAGCATGTGAGCTAAAGATGACAACAAAGTGGGGCGGCATAGCTCGGTTGGTAAAGTGGCCGTGCCAGCAACTTGAGGGTTGCAGGTTCGATTCCCGCTTGTGCCATCCTAGTTACTGCCGTTGTGTCCTTGGGCAAGACACTTTAACCACCTGCTCCCAGTGCCACCCACACTGGTTTAAATGGAACTTAGATATTGGGTGTCACTATGTAAAGCGCTTTGAGTCACTTGAGAAAAGCGCTATATAAATATAATTCACTTTACTTCACTAATGAGCTAGCGAGAAAAACATACCAGACGTTACTTGTTGCATGTGAGCAAATTAGAGTCCCAGAAAGAATAAACAGAAGAGGCTGGCTTATAAAGGAAAGGTAATTAGCAGAGAACAGGTGTGCAAGAACCGGGAGTAACAGCTGAAACTAATAAGTTACCATGGTGATGGACTAAACGGGAAATAAACGGATCTGACGGAGAATGAGAACAAAGATGGAAAAATAAACAATAATATTTGAAGATCCGAGACACGGATCGCAACAATATGTGCAGTATGAACAATTTCAGATTGCATAGACTATCTCAAATTGAGCCAATACTATTTATAACACTTTTACAACAATCAACATACATTTTGTTGAACATATTTAACATGCATGTTGACTTTTATATATTGTAATGTCCGCGGTGGTGAAGGAGTCACACAGACGAGGATGCGCCGTTCAATCTCTTTATTAACAAGCGGTAACTTCTCGTAGTACCAAAATAATGCACACACATACACGAGCTGCTGTTAGCCACAACTCACGCTCACACACACTCACACTTTTCCGCCACTCACATGCGCATGCGCATTCACCACACTCTTAAAGACACAGTACACGAATACAAATATCACACATATTACACTGCCTCCCCCTTTATGAAGCCCCTCGCCCCGAGGGGTCAACAACAAAATCCCTGAACCTTGGCGGTCTACGCCTATGTCTCTGTGGCCGGCCCTGTTCTAACTCAGGTCCATCAACACGTGGCGCTAGCGGCTGAACAGGAACAACAATAGTGGAATATGGGGAACTTTGATCCACTAACTGTCCAGTGCCATCTGCTGAGGCAGGTGCCGCCTCAAACTGGGGAACTTATTTACCCCTGTAGGGTGCCAAACGGTCTCTATGCAAAACAGCCTTTCGGCCCTTAGGGGACACTGCAACTCTATATAGTACTTCTCCCAGCCTCTCTAGCACCCTACACGGACCGTCCCAATGACTGTCCAACTTGGGGCAACGTCCTTTTTTCCTTTTGGGCGTGTACACCCAGACCAGTTCGCCAGGCCTGAAGTCCCGGCCCTTGCTCCGCACGTCATGGTTCCTCTTTTGCCTTAAACCAGCCTTCTCCAACTGGTCTCGCGCAAAGGAATGTGCTGCTTCCATCCGATCTTGCAACTTCCGAGCGTATTCCAGTCCCGGTTGATCCTTGGTGCTGCCTGGTGGTCTCCCAAACGCCAACTCAGCAGGTGTGCGGATCTCCCGACCCAACATCAGCAGGGCAGGGGTGCAGCTTGTGGAACTTTGAACCGCGGAGCGGTATGCCATCAGCACTAGAGGAATATGACGGTCCCAGTCATGCTGATGGTTGGCGGTGAGGATGGCCAGCTGCTGCTGCATGGTGCGGTTAAACTGCTCTACTAGTCCATCACTTTGCGGATGCAAAGGAGTCGTGCGTGTCTTTTGCATGTCCAGTCTTTCACACAGGGCAGCAAAAACTTTGGATTCAAAATTCCTGCCCTGGTCGCTGTGAAGGATATCTGCAGTTCCGAAGCGACTGAACATGCCCTCCAGTAAGGCATCAGCCACGGTCTCTGCTTCTTGGTCCGGCAGCGCGTACGCCTCCGGCCACTTGGTGAAGTAATCCATCGCGCAAAGCACATACTTGTTTCCTTTGTCTGTTACGGGAAAAGGGCCCATAATGTCCACAGCTACCCTCTCCATAGGTGCTCCAACCCTTAGTTGCTAAAGTGGTGCGTGTGACCGGTCCTGGGGTCCCTTGTAGGCTGCGCACTCATCACAGCGCCGACAGAAGTCCTCCACGTCCCGCCGGTGTTCACCCCAGTAGAACCCTTGGCGCAACCGGCGGAGCGTTTTTGAGCTGCCAAAATGCCCTGAGCCCATCCCCCCGTGACACGCCTTCAGCACTGCATCCCTCAGAGTCTTAGGCCGGCTCCTTCCATGCACGCTGCAGTACACCGTCACTGACGCGCAGCACAGCAAATTTACTCCACAGGCCCTTGATGCCGACTGACAGTCCCAACACGCCTTCCCAGGGTGGTCTCCTGCTACTCTGGACCCATTGCCGCACTGCTTCGAGATCGCTGTCCTCTGCCTGCCTGACCGCCCATTCTGCGGCGTCCACAGTCTCCAAAGTGCAGCATGAAGGCCCTTCAGCGGTCTCATCTCCGCGCAGCTCTTTCTCTCTGGCGTCGCGCCGGTCACAGTAGCTACAGCCCTCAACAGCACACGGCCGCCGAGAGAGAGCGTCTGCATTGGCGTGCTGCGCCCCGGCCCGATGACACACACTAAAGTGGAAAGACTGCAGCTCCTCCAGCCATCGTGCCACCTGACCCTCTGGTTCTCGAAATGACATTAGCCATTGTAGTGCTGCATGGTCTGTTCTGATGGTGAAGGACACGCCACACAAGTAGTACTTGAAATGGCGTACAGCTAACACAACAGCTAACAGTTCACATCTGGTCACACAGTACCGCCGCTCACTCTTGTTGAAGGTGGGGCTGAAGTAAGCCACCACCCGCTCACCTTCTGGACCCACCTGCGACCGCACTGCGCCCATACCAACATTACTGGCGTCTGTATCCAGCACAAAAGGCATAGCTGGATCTGGAGTGGTGAGGACTGGAGCATTCATGAGGGCCTTCTTGAGACTAGAAAATGCCTCCTGACAGTCTGGCGTCCACACGAACATCTGATTGTTCTGGAGAAGGTTAAACAACGGTGCGCCACTGCAAGAAAATCCCTTCACGAACCGCCGATAATATGAGGCAAGTCCCAAGAAGCTTTTTAGCTGCTTCTGGTCCTTCGGAATTGGCCAGTCTCTTATAGCTCTGATCTTCTCTTCCAGTGTGCTGATGCCCCTTCCGTCCACCTTGTGGCCCAGAAACTCCACCTCACGCCGCATGAAATGGCACTTCTCTGGGGGTAGTTTTAGTTCAGCTGCAGCAATCCTTCCCAGCACCAGCCTCAAGGAATCATGGGCTGACTGAAAAGACCGTCCATGGACGAGGACATCGTCCAAATAGACCAAGCACTCTTGCCTGGGGATGTTAGCGAGCACTGTGTCCATCAGTCGCTCAAATGTCCCTGAGTCCAAAGCTCATGACCTTGAATTGCCAGTGGCCCCTGGTGGTGCAGAACGTTGTTTTCTGCCGTGACTCAGGGGTGAGTGGGACCTGCCAGTACCCACTGCGCAGGTCGAGCGACGAGAACCACGAGGACCCTGCCACCAGGTCCAACGTCTCATCGACTCGCGGGAGTGGGTAACAATCTTTTTTTGTCACCTTATTCAGCGGCCTGTAGTCCACACAGAACCGCGGCCTTGTGCTGTTCTTCCTGGGAACCATGACCACGCCAGATGCCCCTGGACTGTCAGAGGGTTCTATGATCCCCGCCTCTAACATGGCGTGGACCTCTCTATCAGTTGCTTCCTGCCTGATCATGGGGAGGCGGAGGGGGCGCACCTTGACTGGCCGCGCATCCCCAGTGTCGATGTGGTGTTCGACCAGATGGGTGAGACCCACCTCATTTTCATTGAGGGCAAAAATGTCCTTAAAGTCCCACAGTACACGCCACAGTCGCTTGCGCTGCTCCCCTTCGAGGCCGACGCAGTTCTTTTCCCAGATGAAGCGGACCGCTACCGTCCGGTCCTCCCCTTGCTGTTGTTGGTTACGCGCTGCTGTTGGGGGTGGCCCGGATGACGCCGCTTCCCGCTTTGGGCTTGATTCTTCAGGGCGAGCGGACTCTGCCCCCATTACCGATGGCTGCTGCGTGGTGGGTGATGTCCTCTTGGCTGCGAGCTCCCCTATTGCCTCCTCTCTCTCTATGGAGGGCCTGACAGCCCCTTCCCAGGTTGTCGGACTGGCGACTGCGGTGTTGACGGACACAGCCACAGTTCTTTCAGTAGGAGCGGTCAGCTTTACTCGCTGGCCACTTGGCAGAACGAGCACAGCAGACCCCATGTCTATAACACACCTCGTGGCTTTTAAAAAGTCTCGACATACATGGGTCGCTCACATCCGCCACCCAAGCGGAAAATGTTGCTGACAAGCCTCCGATTATGAACATAAAAGTTGCTTTGCCTTTTATCTGGGTCACTTCCCCAGTCACTGTCTTTAATCTGGTGAGACTTGGTTCTACAACGGTTCCAGCTGGAACAACGTCCGGTCTCACAATTGTGGCTGAAGATCCAGTATCCACCAGGGCTGTGCAGGCTACATTCCCAATCTGCACGCACACATGACATGGGTCCCCCACTTCTGTCCAGCCCACAGTCACAACAGTCTCATCACTTGAGGGCTGGTGCTCCCGGTAACTGGCTAAAGGGGTCCGTGTCGTCCGGGCTACACGGACCCTCTCCCGTTTCCCTGCTGGCCCTTCCTGTTTGGACAGCGTCGCAGCAGGTGGCCAAGTTGTCCACACCCCCAGCAGACAGCGGTGCACGCTCGTCTGTCCTTCTTGTCCTCATACTGGGTTGAGCGGGTCTGTAGCGCACATACAAGTTCCTCCACCCACGCCGGTCTTTGCTCCGCACCCTGCGTAAATGATGCAGCCGAAACTGGGCGGGAAGATGTCTCAGGTGCCGCCCCAGTGGCGATCTCACTCTCCATGGCGAGTTCAAGTGCATCTGCCAGGGCACTAGGGTGGGCAAGCAGGACGCGCAAACGCAATTCATCCGGTTTAAGAGCTTGGATGAATTGATCATGTATCAGTTCATTTTGGATTGCGTCCGGCATTCCGATATACGCACGCCGACCCAGCCTCTCGATCCCATGAGCAAGGCACCGAAGCGACTCACCGGGCAGCCTGTCACGGTGCTTGAACTCACAGCGCAAAGAGTCTCTCAAGTCAAACTCTCCAAAACGCCTTTGCAGCGCAGCAACCAGCGCACTGTAATCAAGTCTTTCTCCCGGGTTCAGCAGGAGCAAACAGGACGCAGCATCTTCAGTCAGTGACAAAGCCAACTGTATTGCTCTCACCTCCTCAGTCCAGCCTGCTTTATTAGCCACAAGCTCAAACTGGATTTTATAAGCCTCCCAGCTTCCTTTCCCTGAAAACTTCAGTGTTCTCAATGCTTCACACACAAGCTCATGGGCGCCGCCATGTTTGTTTACATTCGGCGGCGGCGGCGGCGGCGCAAGCGCTCCTGCGTCATGACGCCGCTCCGTCATTGGGACACTGTTGTCCATGTGGCGCGAAACGCCGGCTTCATGGCGTCCGTGCTCGACGCAGGCTGCGTCCGGCATATCAATCGCACACTCTCCAGTTCCTTTCTCTACCTTCACTCGAGCGCTGAGGTCGGCGAACATCCTCTATCCATAGGCAGCGGGTTCAAACTGAAGCACTTCTGACACCAACGTAATGCCCGCGGTGGTGAAGGAGTCACACAGACGAGGATGCGCCGTTCAATCGCTTTATTAACAAGCGGTAACTTCTCGTAGTACCAAAATAATGCACACACATACACGAGCTGCTGTTAGCCACAACTCACGCTCACACACACTCACACTTTTCCGCCACTCACATGCGCATGCGCGTTCACCACACTCTTAAAGACACAGTACACAAATACAAATATCACATATATTACACTATATATATTTTTTACAAGTTCAGTCTATCAGGCTTTTTGATTTCTCTTGTGGACCTTCTTAACTCAGGTTCGTTTGGAGTAGGTGTGCTACAGTCAGAGTTATAGTCTGTAACAGGTGTGGGTATTTCTTGAGATCCACCAACAGTCCCTTGAGGAGTCTTTAACAGACTGCGATGATTGCGTCTGAGAATTTGTCCATCATCAGTTCTCACTGTGTACGATCGTGGAGCAACTTCTTTTAGGACCGTTGCTTTTGTACTCCATCCATCAATATCCTCAATCCTGACTGTGTTGTTGGTAGTCAGTGGAGGAAGACGCTTTGTTGTTTTGTCATAGAATGACTTTTGCATCATCTTTTGTAGTCGTATCTTATGTTCAATCTTTGAGGGATTATTTTGCTGTATTTTGTTGTTTGAATGACTTGGCAAGGTTGTGCGTAGCTTCCTCTTCATCAGCAGTTCTGCTGGTGATATACCGCACTGAAGAGGTGATGCTATGTAGCTCAATAAAGCTAGGTACGGATCAGAGTCACTGTCAGCTGCTTTCTTTAGAAGTTGTTTGAGAATGTGAACTCCTTTTTCCGCTTGACCATTTGATTGCGCATAATGTGGGCTTGACGTCACATGCTGGAAATCGTATTGCACTGCAAACTTCTGCCATTCTTTGCTGCTAAAGCATGGGCCGTTGTCGCTTACTACAGTGTGTGGGATGCCATGCCTGGCGAAGATAGATTTAGCATGTGTTATTACACAAGTTGACGTTAAGCTTGCTAGTAGCGCCATCTCAGGGAAGTTTGAGTAGTAATCCACTATTACTAAATAGTCTTTACCTCTGAGATGATACACGTCCATTCCTACTTTGTGCCATGGTGCAGTTGGCACCGCAGCAATCACCATTGGCTCTTTACTCTGTTTGTTCCTGTGTTTCTGGCATGTTTCACATTTATTTATGAGTGTTTCAATGTCTTTGTTAAGTCCGGGCCAAAAAATCGACTCTCTTGCCCTCCTTTTGCATTTTTCAATGCCGAGATGACCTTCATGTATCCTGTGCAAAATGTCCATTCTCAAAGCCTGTGGAATAACAATTCTGCCCTTTTTCAACAGCAGTCCATCCACAGTACTGAGCTCACCTCTGACGTGGTAAAATTGTGGACATGAGCCAGCCGGCCATCCCTGGTCCATGTTTCTCATGACATGCTGTAGCTCAGCATCCGTTGCTGTAGCCTCAGCTATTTGTCTTGACTTTGTGTCTGACACTGGCAATGTAGCAGACACCATGTTCACATGACACTGTATGTCCTCATCTGTTGCACTCACACTGTCGCCTGTAGTTGCTCTGGATAGGGTATCAGCAAGGACTAGGTGTTTACCTGGAGTATATATTAGTTCAAAATCATACCTTTGCATCTTCATCATTAGCCGTTGAATTCTCGGTGACATTTCATTCAAATTCTTTTTGATGATGGCAACCAGCGGTCTGTGATCAGTTTCAACTGTGAAGGATGGTAGGCCGTACACATAGCTATGAAACCGCTCTAAATCATATGCCAGTCCCAAACATTCTTTTTCGATCTGAGCGTATCGACATTCTGATTGTGTCATAGCTCGAGATGCATATGCTACCGGTTTCCAGTGCTCACCCTCAGCTTGGAGTAGAACGGTACCAATACCATCTTTGGAAGCATCTGTTGACACTTTTATCCTCTTTGTGCGGTCATACAATGACAACACAGGAGCTGTAGTCAGTGTGTTCTTGAGTTTTTGCCACTCATGCTCATGTTTCACTGTCCATTTGAACTCACAGTCCCTGTGCAGAAGCTCTCGTATGCACGATGTTTTTGCTGTCAGATTAGGAATGAATTTACCTATAAAATTGACCATCCCCATGATGCGTAACACACCGGTTTTGTCTGTGTTCTGAATTGCACATATTTTTTCTTGATCTGGTTGGACTCCGCGTGCGGACAGTTTGTCTCCAAGGAAAAGGATCTCTTTAACACCAGCCTCGCATTTACTCTTGTTGAGTTTTAGTCCATACCTTTGTATGCGTTCCATAACTCTGTTTAGTCTCTCATTGTGCTCTTGTGCTGTGGATCCCCATATGATGATGTCATCAATGTAGACTCGAACTCCATCCAAGCCCTCGATGATCTGCTCCATTGCTCTGTGAAATATTTCAGGTGCTGATTTTATTCCAAAAGGTAGTCTGAGAAAGCAGTGCCTGCCGAAAGGTGTATTAAAGGTACAGTACTTTGTGCTGCTTTCACTCACTTTCAGCTGCCAGAAGCCTTGTGAGGCGTCAAGCTTTGTGAAGTAGCTGGCACCTGACATTTCACTGATGATCTCTTCACGTGTAGGTATTTGATAATGTTCACGCTTTATACTCTCATTTAGATCTTTAGGGTCCATACATATTCTCAACTCACCATTCTTTTTCTTCGTGATGACCATTGAGTTGACCCAGTCTGTAGGCTCATTAACCTTTTTGATCACTCCCAGCATGATCATTCTGTCAAGTTCTTTCTTTAGGCTGTCTTTCAGTGGGGCTGGGACTCTGCGTGCTGCATGCACAACTGGTTCGGCATCTTCTTTCAATTGTATTTTATATGTGAATGGCAAAACACCAAATCCCTTGAAAACATCTGAAAAGTTCTGTACAATTGTTTCCATAGAGTCATTTGTTGGGATAATGCTATACACTCTTTTCACAAGTGCCAGTTCTTCACAGGCTCTGTCACCCAGAAGTGATTCACGTCCCTCATTCACAACAAAGAAGCATAAGTAGTGCACTTTTCCTTTAACTGTGACACTCAACCTGCATGTGCCCAAACATTTAATTGGTTGTCCATTGTAGTCTTTCAGTCCAGATTCTTTTCTTTTTATTTGTGGCTTGTTTTTCATTGCCTTTACATCACACATGCTTATGAGATTTGCTTTCGCGCCCGTGTCCAATCTCATGGAGACTACAGTCCCATTTATCAATAGAGGAGCTATCCGTTTATCTTCTCCAGTGACGTCATTTACATTGGCTGGTTCACTTATTTGTTCACTTTCAAAATTTACCATACCAACAAAGAACATGTCACTGAGATCAGACTCCTCAACTATGTTTACAGTTTTTCCTTTCTTCCCCTCTTTCCATTTGGAGAAGCACTGTCTAGCAAAATGATTCTTTCCTTGGCAACTTCAGCATCGCTTACCAAACGCTGGACATTGTCTAGGCTTGTGCTGTGTGCCGCAACGCTTGCAGCTTGTCATCACGTCCTCCGACTGCCGTGCAGGCCGGGTCTGTGTGCGCTGTCGTTCTGCGCCGAGGCGACTGCAGACATCTCGCTGAACGTCCTCACGTGCTTTTGGGACAGCTCACTCGCCTGGCAGATCTTAATGGCTCCCGCCAGCGTCAGCTCCATCTCTCGTAGTAGCCTCTCTCTGACCTTTTTATCCTCCACGCCAAAGACTATCTGGTCCCGGATCATGGAGTCCTTCAGCGTCGCGAAGTTGCAGGACTGCGACTTTAGCCGCAAGTCCGTCAGGAAGCTATCGAATGGCTCATGTTGCCGCTGCGTACGAGACCGAAACACGTATCTCTCGTATGTCTCGTTCTTCTTCGGTGAACAGTGAGCGTCAAATTTGCTAAGCACTACATCCAACTTTTCATTATCATCCGGAGTGTCAAACACAAACGTGTTAAATCCAATCCAATCCAATCCACTTTATTTATATAGCACATTTAAACAACAATAACGTTTCCAAAGTGCTGCACAGCCATGTTAAAAACAATATTATGCTCCACCAATGACTGAACAAAACAAAAAATGAATAAAAATAAAAACAATAAAAACAATATAAAAACAAATATGATTAAAAACTATTTTAAAGGGTAAAATCAATTAAAACAGTAAAATAAAAATAAAAGTGTATAAAAAACACAGAGGACAACAGAGGACAGAGGACCACACAACTCACGTAGTGTTAAAAGCCAAAGAATAAAAGTGGGTCTTAAGACGAGACTTAAAACCATCCACTGTGGAAGCAGTTTGAACATGGAGGGGCAGAGTGTTCCAGAGCTTAAGGCCGACCACAGAGAAGGCCCTGTCTCCCCTGGTCTTAAGTCTGGTCTTGGGCACCACGAGCTGGAGCTGGCTTTCGGACCTCAGAGCGAGCGCAGGAATGTAAATTTGGATGAGGTCCGAGATATATTGAGGTGCCAGTCCATGTAAAGATTTAAAAACAAACAGCAATGTTTTAAAATCAATTCTAAAATGAACAGGGAGCCAGTGCAAACTCTGAAGAATTGGGGTTATATGCTGGCGTTTCCTGGCCCCTGTTAATAGTCGTGCTGCCGCGTTCTGGACTAACTGCAACCGGGAGAGAGCTTTTTGGCTAATGCCAGCATAAAGTGCATTGCAGTAGTCCAGGCGACTTGAAATAAAAGCATGCACGACTTGTTCAAAAAGGTTAAAAGATAAAAACGGTTTAACCTTTACTAAAAGACGAAGGTGATAAAAACACGATTTTAAAACGCCATTGACTTGTTTGTCTAGTTTAAAATCGCTGTCTATAGTGACGCCAAGGCTGGTGACTTTGGGACGCACATCATTTTGCAATGGTCCCAAGTCAGTGAGGGCCCGACCAAAAACTAAAATTTCCGTTTTTCCCTCATTCATTATTAAAAAATTCTGGGCTAACCAAGCCTTGACGTCGCATAGACAGTTAAGAAGGGGTGTCAGGGGGCCGTGGCTTTTTGAAATCGGCATATAAATTTGGCAGTCATCTGCATAAAAGTGATAAAACACTCCATGTTTCTTAAAAACTTCTATGGCCTGTGGCCCTGCTATCGTTAGCAGTAGCGCTACCTTTCTCGCCTCCGGCTTGGTCTCGTGTCCCATAGTCGCGATGAACAGGTGAAACTGTTGTTTGAAGGTGCGCCAGTTCTCGTCGACATTCCCCGTTAGTTTCAAACTTTCCGGTGGTTTTAAATCCATGTCGTCAAGTCGAGTTTACTCCTGGTACCATGTCATGTTCGTGTTTGAAGGATGAGGCTGGATTGATAGCAAGTGATTTACTTTTAATAACTCACGTTCTCAACAACATACATGTGTATATCTGCAGTCTTGCTCTACCACATTATATGACACGGTAACCTGAATACTAACCAGTACTGCCCCCTAGCGGTCATACGTGTAATCACATCTGATCGTAACAAAGCTTGGCTTAGCAAAGCAGATATAATAAGACAACTTGATAACAAAAAGCGCAATCAAAAATGAGTGAGCGAAAATAATTAAGGATGCACACAAAAAGTGTAGAGAAACCAATGGTCTGGAGAGTTAACTCTGGGCAGCTCGGGAAACAAGAAGTGTTAGTGGAGCCAAAGCAGACGAGATGAACACTACTGGAAAAGTAAATCATTAGGAATCTACCTGCGCCAAGTGAAAGGACTGGAGAGCTTAAGTAGTCAGAAGGAAATGAGTATCAGGTGTGCGTGGCGGTGGCTTCGCCCCATGACCCAGAAACCAGGCACTGCAACAAAAAGAAGAGAGCTGAGAGATCATAGATAGATAGATAGTACTTTATTTATTCCGTCAGGAGAGTTCCTTCAGGAAAATTACAATTTTCAGCACAATCCCATTCAAGATCAGACAAACATAACAGGGAGACAGAACAGGATCGCTGACGGGTCTGCCGGCTTCCAGCGCCCCTTACAAAAAAGATGACATACAGGTAAACATGGGGCGTGGGGAGAAAAGAATAGAAGATTAAAATATAATTTAAAAAAAATCAGTCTTAGCCTGGGCCCTGTAGTGGGGGTGCAGACTGAGGCCAAGGGAAAAAAAACAACAACAAAAAAACTGTTAACTGTGACACAGATGTCACAGTTAACCCCGTAAGATCCGACCAAAACATCTGGTCTTACTCGCTAGCATTAGCTAATACCTAGAGATGGATATAACTTTGTTTTTCAGTTATGGGAAAGAAGAAAGTGAGTGTAAAAAAATGTAGGTGATATGTCGAGGCACCATTTGGCACTTCCTTGTACCAACCTGCCACTTTCCAAGATTAAAAATGTTATTTCCAGAAACTTCCCTAGTTTTAGGATCTTTTTTTTTTTCGTCAGCAACTTTCCAGCAGAATCTTAATTTTAGCATGTATAATCATACTTTGTTGTTTTCTAATTTCAGTGTTAAAATTGAAACAGAAACAAAAAAACTCTGATAAGAATGTTGGTTTTACCTAACTAGAAAATATTGTTTAAAGATTTATAACATCCTAAAGATGCTTAATAAAATTGAAAAACAAATTGCAAGTTGAATAACGCTTGTCTTCAGTATAAAATACTTATAAATTGATCCTTATTTCTAGAACAGAGGTTCTCAAACTTTTTTCTCGAAGTACCACCGCAGAAAAAACTTGTTTCTCCTAGTGCCACCATAATGACCAACATTAGTAGTATAGTAGGTCTAAGTATTCATTAAAAACAAGGCAGAGGTTGTATTTAACAAGTGTTTTAAATACTTTTGGCCATTGTAACATCGAGCAAAGTTTAAATATAGGAAAATACAATATTGTACTTTAATCAAGCGATTCTTTGGAGTACCACTAGATGGAGCCCGGGTACCACTATGGGTACGCGTAGCACAGTTTGAGAATCCCTATTCTAGATATAGAAATCCTAATTTATGATGTCTTATCAGGTAAAATGAACGAGCTGCATGGACAAATAATTTAACTATTTTTCAAGTATTTTTGTACTAAAATATAGTCTTTTAATCTTAATTTTTGTCAGCTCTTTTTTGCAGTGTACTTTAACAAGTTATAATATGTGACTTACATATGTCAAAACTGCTAAAGTTACATGTAATTTCCTGATATCCGTTGCTTGGGTGTGTTTTGAGTGCAACATGTAGTGACGGTGCATTTTGCAAGTGTGAACACAGTTATGTTGTGCAGTCACAATGTTAAATACAAGTGTGAGAAGTGAAACACAGCCATTGTCTTGCTTGCTCCTATTGACTTGGGAATTCAAGGCCTACTGAAACCCACTACTACCGACCACGCAGTCTGATAGTTTATGTATCAATGATGAAATCTTAACATTGCAGGTTAGTTTACTAAATTGCAATTTTAAATTTCGCGCGGACGTATCATGCTAAAACGTCGCGGTATGACGGGTGATGTCACGCATTGTAGAGGACATTTTGGTCCAGCATTGTTGCAAGCTATAAGTCGTCTGTTTTAATCACAGAATTCCACAGTATTTTGGACATTTGTGTTGGTGAATCTTTTGCAATTTGTTTAATTAATAAAGGAGACGTCAAAGAAGAAAGATGTAGGTGGGAAATGGTGTATTGCGGCCAGCTTTAGCAACACAAACACAGCCGGTGTTTCCTTGTTTCCTTGTATACATTCCCGAAAGATGACGGTGAAGCTTTACTATGGAACAAAGCGGTCAAGCGAACATGGTTCTCTACCGCATGTCAACCGTCAGGTTTCGGTGAAAAAATGGTGGTTATAAGTCGGCTCTTACCGTAGACATGAGCGCCGAGCTCGTGTCGTTCCTCCTGCACTTGTCAAAGAGGCAGCTGCAACTCTTTTGCCTCCTCCCACCAGCCGCCACCAATCCGACGGAAGCTTCCACCGTTGTTAGAGGGGGAAAAAAAAAATCTCAGCCCGGCCCGACCGGCTGCCTTCGCCTCGTCGAGAAACGTGGCTTCCCTTGGAGACACTGGCGGTCACCACACCTGTGGCCACACCCCTCCGACTCTCAGGCTGTACAGGTACGACCATATAATCTCACTAAAACACTAGTAACACAATAGGAAAGATAAGGGATTTTCCAGAATTATCCTAGTAAATTTGTCTAATACTGTAACATCTGAATCGCTCTGCCGACCACGCAGTCTGATAGTTTATACATCAATGATGAAATCTTAACATTGCAACACATGCCAATAAGGCCGGGTTAGTTTACTAAATTGCAATTTTAAATTTTGCGCAAAGTATCCTGTTGAAAACGTTGTGGTATAATGATGCGTATGATGACGTCACGGATTGTAGCGGACATTTTGATCCAGCACCAATCCCAGCTATAAGTCGTCTCCCTTAATCGCATAATTACACAGTATTCTGGACATCTGTGTTGCTGAATTTTTTGCAATTTGTTCAATTAATAATGGAGACGTCAAAGAAGAAAGGTATAGGTGGGAAGCGGTGTATTGCCGCCTTAAGCAACACAAACACAGTCGGTGTTTCCTTGTTTTCTTGTTTACATTCCCAAAAGCTGACAGTGAAGCTTTACTATGGAACAGAGCTGTCAAGCGAACATGGTTCCCTACCCCATGTCAACCCGCAGGTTTCGGTGAGAAAATGGTGGCAATAAGTCAGCTCTTACCGTAGACATGAGCGGAAAGTGAGCGGAGAGTGAGCGGAGAGTTTGCGTCGTTCTTCCTGCAGCTGCGGACTCTCTTGCCTCCTACCACCGGCCGCCCCCGACCGTCGGATGCTTTCACCGTCGAGGAGGGGGGGAAAAAAAATCTCAGCCCGGCTGCCATGCCTCGTCGAGAAACGTGGCTTCCCACGGAGACACTGGCAGACACCACACCCGTGGCCACAACCCTCCGACTTTCAGGTACGACCATATAATCTCACTAAAACACTAGTTACACAATAAGTAGATAAAGGATTTTCCAGAATTATCCTAGTAAATGTGTAATAACATCTGAATCGCTCACATTGTCCTCGTCTTTTTTTTTCCTTTTTTTTTCTTTTCTAGTCTTTCACGCTCACTTTCCTCATCCACGAATCTTTCATCCTCGCTCAAATTAATGGGGAAATTGTCGCTTTCTCGGTCCGAATTGCTCTCGCTGCTGGTGGCCATGATTGTAAACAATGTGAGGATGTGAGGAGCTCCACAACCAGTGAGGTCACGCGCACATCGTCTGCTACTTCCGATACAGGCAAGGCTTTTTTATTAGCAACCAAAAGTTGCGAACTTTATCGTCGATGTTCTCTACTAAATCCTTTCAGCAAAACTATGGCGATATCGCGAAATGATCAAGTATGACACATAGAATGGACCTGCTATCCCCGTTTAAATAAGAAAATCTCATTTCAGTAGGCCTTTAAACTCAGATGGATTCTGGACACGGCAGATTTATTTCACCGCATTGTCCACTTTGCACAATGAGCTCTTTTGGACCGTTGTCGTTATTATTGTTGGCGTCCCTCAGCTCTGCTTCGGGGCTGCTGTCACGGAGACTTGCGACACAGAAAAGGTCAAGAGCGTCCTCGAAACCCATCTGACTCCATCATCCCATTAACGCCGCGCCACGAGACAATAGGCCGAGACAAATGCATCAGATGGACTGCAATGCAAATGATGAGGACACACCTTCATGAAAAACCGGAGAAGTCATGGGACAGCTCAAATATTTAGCAATATTAGACATCTGTCGGCGAGACACGGACACAAGCGTAGCACTGAACGTGTAGTTAAACCAATAGCAGCCCACTTAATGACTTATGCATATGTGCCATATGCTTCCGCGCGGTTTGCAGCCTCTGAAGGGGACTTAAATACATAAAAAGAATGAAGCAAACTTCCTTCGGGCTGCACTAATATTAGTCGCAGACCTGTCTGGGGGAGGATGACACACTTCTGGCAACGCAGAAGTGTTTTATCAAGTGAAGCTCAGATGGATCCCCACATAGCAGGCGGAGCGAAGCTATCGCCTCCTCTGCCTACTCAAGAACCACAACAAGGAGATAGCAAGCTCTTCCAAAGTCACCCAAGTGATGTACTTCCTGTGTTTTCCACCTCTCAAGGGAGCTCCAGTCTGCCAAGTGAGAGTTTGCACTCGGTCATGATTTAAATAAACGCCATAAGTTTGAATACAGATGGAAGACGATTCATTTGGACCGAATTGTCACGGTTTACCTGAGACATGAAACATGACTATTTGGGGTGGTGCACTATACTATAGAGTGTTGAAAGTGTGTCTTGTCTTGTCATATCGCAACTCTGCGATTAATCTGATTTAAAAATGTTATCAATTGACAGCACTAATTTATGTTAAAACAATATCTGTGTTTTTGTTGCTGTTTTTCATATTGTTGGCATTATATAGACCTTTTTATATTGTTATATATTTTTCAAACTCAGGGAATAGGTCAGTAGATAATTGGATCATTGCAATAAGAGCCAATAGTAGTTTTAGCTTTTGTTTAGTTATTTTGCACAAACAATTATTTGCAGTAAAAGGTAATAATTGTTGTATCCGGTCAACTACGACGGTCTTCTGTGTTTGGAATTAAATTTTATAAATGTATTATATATATGTGTTATATACTGTATGTATATATATATATATATATATATATATATATATATATATATCCATCCATCCATTTTCTACCGCTTATTCCCTTTTGGGGTCGCGGGGGGCACTGGCCCCTATCTCAGCTACAATCGGGCGGAAGGCGGGGTACACCCTGGACAAGTCGCCACCTCATCGCAGGGCCAACACAGATAGACAGACAACATTCACACTCACATTCACACACTAGGGCCAATTTAGTGTTGCCAATCAACCTATCCCCAGGTGCATGTCTTTGGAAGTGGGAGGAAGCCGGAGTACCCGGAGGGTACTTTGATGAGTTACAAAACCTTTATATATATATATATATATATATATATATATATATATATATATATACACACATATACACACATATATATACACATATACATACATATATATATATATATATATATATATATATATATATATATATATACACACACATATATATTGTTATGGTTAAACAGGGGAGGTGACGGCCGACTGACACCAGGTGAAATAAGGTTAAAATATTTATTTATTATATATAGTCAATATATATATATATATATATATATATATATATATATATATATATATGTATATATATATAAATATAATATCTATTATAATATATAATTTTTACATTTAAACCAGTGTGGGTGGCACTAGGAGCAGGTGGGTGAAGTGTCTTGCCCAAGGACACAATGGCAGTGACTGGGATGGCGGAAGCAGGGATCGAACCTGCAACCCTCAAGTTGCTGGCACGGCCACTCTACCAACCGAGCTATACCGCCTGAATATCAGCTGAGCTATGCTCCAGCCCCCCCCCCCTCCGCGACCCCGAAAGGGACAAGCGGTGGGAAATGGATGGAAGGATGGATGAATATTAGAGATGTCCGATAATATCAGCCTGATAAATGCTTTAAAATGTATTATCGAAAATTATTTGTGTCGTTTTCAAAAAGTAAAATTAATGACTTTTTAAAACGCCGCCGTACGGAGCGGTACACGGACGTAGGGAGAAGTACAGAGCAGTTGCGTCTCCCAGTCAGCAGCCCCTCTCCTTTCTCCCTTCGACCACACACAACACAGGAGTTGCAAGAGTGTGTTGTTGCCGGTGCTGTAGCCGTGGTTAGCAAGCGAGCTCGCTCGGTGACTGACTAACGACACCATGTCTATGGTTTGGGATTATTTTAAAGTGTCTCTGATGGATAAAATACTGGCCATTTGCACTGACTGCAAGTTGGTTGCATGCGAGGAGGAACCAAGACATTTTCCATTAATACGAGCAATTTAATCTCCGACCTGCTTAACGAGCAGGTGCTACTAAAGGCCTTGTGGGCACCGCGGAGGGATGGATGTCCGTCCCCGTTCGAGGCGCCGCAGCTCACGAGGCAAACTGAGGCTCTATACTGTGCGCCTGAAACTAGGCGTGTTGCGGTATTTGGATTTGATAGAGTTCATTCTTGAGAATATCTGCTGGTATTTGTTTTGTTTACAACAGCCACCTGGCTGGCACCACGCTGTGCTGAAAGAAACGTGTGTCTTTGGCAGACGCAAATCTTTGTTGACAGAAATGTTGAAATTTAATATTTACTCAGCACATTTTTACATCAATGGAAACCATTAACAATGTTTCTGGCATTCTTTTCCTGCTCCAGAAACCATATTAAAACCAAAAATATATTTTTTCCAACTTTTTCCATTTTCATCCATTTTTGAAAGCCACTCGGGCGGCGCTAAAGAGCCTCGTGTTGCCAAACCCTGACCAAATGAGTAGCTAGTTGGTACTCATTTGGTGGCAACTAGCGCACTAACTGCTTGGTGACAACTACGGTCGTATGCTATGTGGAATTTGAACGCTAATTGCTAGCTAACAACTAGGGCCGCTAATCACTAGCTGGTGATTAGCATGCAAATCGCTAGCTGACAATTAGTGCGATAATCGCTAGCTAGCAACGGGTGTGCAAATCGCTAGCTTACAACTAGTCCACTAATCACTAGCTGACAACTAGTTTACTAAGTGATAGGTGCCGATTAGCATGTGAATCGCTAGCCGACTGCTAGTGCTCTAATTGCTGGCTAGCAACAAGATTGCTAAATCGCTACCTTACAACTTGTGCGATAATTGCTAGCTGGTAACTATGGCCACTATTCACTACGTGGCAACCGTAGTGCTAATCGCTATTAAATTAATAGCAATTGATAACAATACGATTATTCATTTTTTTATTTTAAACCTACAAGATACAGTGAGTGTGGTGGACATTTTGAAGCCACACTACAATATGTTGAGTAAATGTTAATGTGTATTTATTGACATTTACATTTGTGAGACCCGCCGAGAGAGACGAGGAAAGATAGTCCCTTAATGTGGACTGTTCTGGACCTGACACAATACAGTGTCTAGCTCCAGGTAACGATGCTCCCGGGAGGAGTTTAATGGAACGGTCTTAAGGTGGATGTCGTGGAAGGGACTGAGCCCGGTCTTTACTAAATACCTGTTTGAAGTTGTGATATCCGGCTGGTTCCCTTTAGAGTTCCTGTTTCCCCATAGTGGGCGGAGTTGTGAGACGTGCACAACTGCTTCCCATTTTCCAGTTGCACCTTGGCAGCTGGATGGCACTTGGTGATTCTACTCCTTGGCTCTCCACTACTGACGACTACCATGTTTCGTGCTGCTTGTTTTCCTGGCCACTCCTGGTGCCATCCAGCTTGGTTTCTAAGTCAGCAGTTGAACGTCTTGCAACTCCAGCACAAGTTTGTATTCTAGTTTAATATATTGTTTTTGTTTTTTCCACGGAACCCATTTTGAGTTCTCCTTTTTGCTTCGTCGTCTTTTGTTCTCTCCTGTGAGGGAGCACATTTTTTGTGAGTACGCTACCCAAGTAAAAAGACTGTTCGACTCACCTCTTGTCCGTCTGCATCCTTGGGTTCCTCTTAAAACTGTGATATACCAAGCCGTGACACTAGCGCTCTGGTTTTCAGGTAACGAGTAGCGCTCTCGTTGTCACCTAACGATTAGCTGTCTAGTCGTCAGCCATCATTTGGCATAGCGATTAACACTCTATTGCCAGCTAGCGTGTTAGTTGTCAGCTAGTGAGTGGCTAGCGCACTAGTTACCAGCTAGAGATTAACACTCCAAGTTACCAGCAAGTGATTAGCATGTTAGTTGCTAACTGGCAGATAGCGGCACAATTCTGTTATTATTGGATAATGTTAGTATTGCACCTTTAGGACCAGTTCAATGTAAAATGCAACATTTGTAAAGGATATATCAATAGGGGTTCGCAGCTCCTATCCATCAATTTAGGGGTCCTTGGACTGGAAAATGTTAAAGACCCCTGGTTTAGATGAATAACCCATCTGTTTGCTACAAAGAAGACGCCAATCAAGTATTGCGTTCCAGTGAGTCTGAACAAAAGGCCACTCCTTGTCATGAAAAATTACACAAATTATTTGAAACTAGTCTTTGTTCATTTATATTATTTGCTATTTGTAGTTCAGGGAGAGAATATAAAAAGCGGTGATTGTTTCCTTGTTGTTCTTCTCTCGTGTGCTTTCTCGGGGTTGAAATAAAATGTCTGCCATCTCACATTCCTTCATCTCCTGAAAAAGGGATGAATACTAATTCTTCTTTGCCGTCTCATTGATTGGTCACATTGATCTTGCTCGGCATGGAAGACTTTTCCTCAACTTGGGTTTGTCTTCCAGTGTTTTTCTTCTCATTCAAGGACAGGAAGAGGCTGAGCAGATAGGACCATTAACCTGATTGAAAACCCTCCAAGCACAAAGCTTTTAAAACAACCCTATAAAAGAAGTACGGTATTAACTCGCCCAACCGCACACAACTTTCCATGCATGTGAAGCTACATTTTATTTTTGCTCATCATTTGGTCCGCTGTCTCTTATAGCCTCTCCTGCTGCATGTACAGTACCTCACAAAAGTCTGTATATTTTCGAGAGCTGGTACTCAAGCCAGAAAAAAGAGCACTTATTGCAAAAATGATTCATACTGTAAAACTATCATTATTTCCAGTAAAAAAAAAATTTTTAAAGCACTGTTAGGCATTTTCAACATACACTATATTGCTTAAGTATTTGGACACCTGCCTTGACTCACATATGAACTTGAAGTGCCATCCTATTCCTAACCCATAGGGTTCAATATGATGTTGGTCCACCTTTTGCAGCTATTACAGCTTCAACTCTTCTGTGAAGGCTGCCCACAAGGTTGCGTAGTGTGTTTATAGGAATTTTCCACCACTCTTCCAAAAGCGCATTGGTGAGGTCACACACTGATGTTGGTCCAGAAGGCTTGGCTTTCAGTCTCCGTTTTAATTAATCCCAAAGGCGTTTTATCGGGTTCAGGTCAGGACTCTGTGCAGGTCAGTAAAGTTCATCCACACCAGACTCGGTCATCCATGTCTTTTATGGACCTTGCTTTGTGCACTGGTGCACAGTAATGTTGGAAGAGGAAGGAGCCCGCTCCAAACTGTACCAACAATGTTGAGAGCATAGAATTGTCCAAAATGTTTTGGTATCCTGGAGCATTGAAAGTTCCTTTCACTGGAACTAAGAGACCAAGCCCAACTCCTGAAAAACAACCCCACACCATAATTCCTCTTCCACAAAATTTCACACTCCGCACAATGCAGTCCGAAATGTACCGTTCTCCTGGCAACCTCCAAACCCAGACTCGTCCATCAGATTGCCAGATGGAAAAGTGGGATTCATCACTCCAGAGAAAGCGTCTCCACTGCTCTAGAGTCCAGTGTCGACATGCTTTACACCACTGCATCCGATGCTTTGCATTGGACTTGGTGATGTATGGCTCAGTTGCAGCTGCTCGGCCATGGAAACCCATTCCATGAAGCTCTCAGCGCACCGTACATGGTCTAATTAGAAGGTCACATGAAGTTTGGAGTTCTGTAGCAATTGACTGTGCAGAATGTCTTTGCACCACTGACCCTTCTCTGTCAGTTTATGTGGTCTACAACTTGGTGGCTGAGTTGCTGTTGTTCCCAAACTCTTCCATTTTTTATAATAAAGCCCACAGTTGACTTTAGGAACGAGGACATTTTATGATCCGCTACCCGGATCATATTCTGTTTACGTTGTCTAAGTGACTTGTGTTTTCAGCACCTCTTGATTTTGTTTGTCTCAGTTGCCATGACGGCAAATTACATTCACTTGCCTCTGGTTAGTTCTCAGGACGCGCACCTGTTGCCCTGGCACTAATCAGAGGACTATTTTATCCTTGCCCTGGCCTCTCACTCGGCCTGGCTTCCTAGTTTTTTTTCGTACAACAAGTGACGACGTCTGTTTCCTGCTCGCTACCTGCTAGCTTCCATGCTAGGCTCTGTATCTTCTATCTCCCATGCTAGCTCTTTTAGTTTTTTTGCCTTAAGTGCTATGAGCACGTTTTTCTTTATTAAAGTCTGATTTATTTCTAAATAAATCATTTGTTCCTACCTTCACGCTGTGTCCGAAGCCCGTCTGCATTCCTGGGAGAACGATGCGACCCGGTCGTTACACATTTCACAACTGGATTTGTTGCACAGGTGGCATCCTATGACAGTTCCACGCCGGAAACCACTGAGCTTTCTGAGAGCAGCCCATTCTTTCACAAATGTTTGTAGAAACAGTCCCCATGCCTCAATGCTTGATTTGATACACCTGTGGCCGAGCCAAGTGATTAGGACACCTGATTCTGATCATTTGGATAGGTGGCCAAATACCTTTCGCAATATAGTGTAGATAGTTTGAATGAATAAAAAAAACACCTATCACTTGTCGCTCTTAAATGGTTCCAGACATGACTGCCAAAAAAGTTTATGTCTGCAAAGTTCGATTCATTGATTAAAATATCAAATTTTTTCATAACTATAACATAATAAACTTGTTTACGGCCTTCTCAATATGTTTGTCGACATTATGAGAGCCCTCTAGACATGAAATAACACAATCTTTTAATCCAATATAGTAATGCTGCCTGAGGATAAGCCAATCAGTCACCACAATACTGGACGGTCTGATCCAGTGGTCATTACTACTGTAGTATTGATATTTTTGGTTCATTCGACCTCTTTTATACTTGGGAAATTGTGGATGTTCCGATCAGGGTTTTGTGCTGCGGATTTCGATCATCTTTGAGTGAGACGGACCACTACCAATGCCAATACCGAGGACATTAATTGATTGTGGAACAATAACAATACCGAGCACTTGTATTAACTGAAAATTAAAAAAAAAAATGTATTATAGTGAAGGCTACTGACAGTTTAACAATAGTACAATATTAAAACTACCGTATTTTCCCCCGACTACAAGGCGCACTTAAAATCCTTTTTTTTTCCCTCAAAACTCGACAGTGCACCTTATAACTCAGTGTGCTTAATGTACGGAATCATTCTGGTTTTACTTACTGACCTTGAAGCTATTTTACAAACCCCGTTTCCATGTGAGTTGGGAAATTGTGTTAGATGTGAATAGAAAACGGAATACAATGATTTGCAAATCCTTTTCAACCCACATTCATTTGAATGCACTACAAAGACAAGATATTTGATGTTCAAACTCAAAAACTTTATTTTTTTTTGCGAATAATAATTAACTTAGAATTTCATGCCTGCAACACGTGCCAAAGTAGTTGGGAAAGGACATGTTCACCACTTTGTTACATCACCTTTTCTTTTAACAACACTCAATAAACGTTTGTAAACTGAGGAAACTAATTGTTGAAGCTTTGAAAGTGGAATTCTTTCCCATTCTTGTTTTATGTAAAGCTTCAGTCGTTCAACAGTCCAGGGTCTCCCCTGTCGTATTTTACACTTCATAATGCGCCACACATTTTCGATAGGAGACAGGTCTGGACTGCAGGCGGGCCAGGAAAGTACTCGCACTCTTTTTTTACGAAGCCACGCTGTTGTAACACTTGTCTTTCTGAAATAAGCAGGGGCATCCATGATAACGTTGCTTGGATGACAACATATGTCGCTCCAAAACCTGTATGGACCTTTCAGCATTAATGGTGCCTTCACAGATGTGTAAGTTAAACAAGGCCTTGGGCACTAATACACCCCCATAACATCACAGGTGCTGGCTTTTGAACTTTGCGCATATAACAATCCGAATGTTTATTTTCCTCTTTGTTCTGGAGGACACCACGTTCTCTGTTTCCACATATAATTTGAAATGTGGACTTATCAGACCACAGAACACCTTTCCACTTTGCATCAGTGCATCTTAGGTGAGCCCGGGCCCAGCCAAGCCGGCGGCGTTTCAGGATATTGTTGATAAATGGGTTTGGCTTTGCATAGTAGAGTTTTAACTTGCACTTACAGATGTAGCGACCTACTGTAGTTACTGACAGTGGTTTTCTGAAGTGTTCCTGAGCACATGTGGTGATATCCTTACACACTGATGTCGGTTTTTGATACAGTACCACCTGAGGGATCAAAAGTCTGTAATATCATCGCTTACGTGCAGTGATTTCTCCAGATTCTCTGAACTTTTTGATGATTTTACGGACCGTAAATGGTAAAATCCCTAAATTCCTTGCAACAGTTCGTTGAGAAATGTTGTTCTAAAACTGTTCGACAATTTGCTTACAAAGTGGTGACCCTCACCCCATCCTTGTTTGTGAATTACTTAGCATTTCATGGAAGCTGCTTTTTTACCCAATTGTGGCACCCAACTGTTCCCAATTAGCCTGCACACCTGTGGGATGTTCCATATAAGTGTTTGATGACCATTCCTCAACTTTATCAGTATTTATTGCCACCTTTCCCAACTTCTTTGTCACGTGTTGCCGGCATCAAATTCTAAAGTTAATGATTATCTGCAAAAAAATAAAAAGTTTATCAGTTTGAACATCAAATATATTGTCTTTGTAGCATATTCAACTGAATATGGGTTGAAAATGATTTGCAAATCATTGTATTCCGTTTATATTTACATCTAACACAATTTCCCAACTCATATGTAAACGGGGTTTGTATTTTGTACATGGTGAAATGATAAGTGTGACCAGTAGATAGCAGTTATACATAAGAGATACGTGTAAACTCCACTATGATGGCAGTCACACAGGAGATACATGTAGACTGCAATATTACTCAAGTAAACAACACCAACATTTTATTTGTTCCATTGAAAATATAAAACATAACACACAGCGCTCAAAAATCCATCAAAATGTTTTAGTATGACTTTTGGTAAGCTATGAAGCCGCACCACTTGATGGATTGTACTGTGCTTCAACATACTAGTATGATTATGGTGTGTGTATAAGGTAAGACATTTTCTGGCGTTTTGTTTCACAATATTATGCAAAAGCAACTTTTCTTCCTTCTGGTACCTGCTGATCTGTATTTGGGATCTGCATAAATCCTGGAAAATTGCGCAAGTCCGCCTTTGTAGTCCATGGCGACAATGTAGTCGATAAGCTTCTTCTTTTTCTCTGTCTTCTTGTTATTGGACATTCATCCTCTGCTGTTGCCATTTCTAATATAAAGTAGTGTAAAGTTCTTACTTATATATGTCATGAAAGCGCTAAAACAAACGTAGTGAGTTTACATTATTCACCTATGGAACTTTAGTTATTAGAAAGTTCCAGTCGGACGGTATTTCATGGGACACATTTCTGGCGGATGAGGAGATTATAATTGATTGCTCCGTTATTAATTTAAGTAAAGTCTGAATGTCATTAAAACAGTTAGTTCCATCTTTTGACACTTCTTCCACTCCCGCCCTTGCACGCTACACAGCAGCAACAAAGATGACGGGGAGAAGACGCTGCCGAAGGTGAGCCACGTAAATAAGGCCGCCCACAAAACGGCGCATCCTGAAGCGACTGTCAGAAAGCGGCTTGAAGATGATCTGTAAAACATAATCTATGCAACATTTTGACCAAAGAACCACCGTTACATGTTATGTACACCACATGGAAGTGTTAACAATTTAGAGAAAAATAATAATAATAATAATAATATGACTCGCCCTGCGATGAGGTCGCGACTTGTCCAGAGTGTACCCCGCCTTCTGCCCGATTGTAGCGGAGATAGGCACCAGCACCCCCCCGCGACCCCAAAAGGGAATAAGCGGTAGAAAATGGATGGATGGATAATATGACTGCTTTAATCCACCCTATAATCCGGTGCGCTTTATAATCCGGTGTGCCCTATGGTCTGGAAAATACGGTAGTTCATTGAGCGAAACAAAATGAATAGTACACAATAACTAAACAAAAGCAAAATTGACTCATTGGAATCCTTTTTGCCCTCAAAGTCCTCTTCTGTCCAGGGGTTTATCAACAAACTCTTGCATGGCCGAACTGGCTGGCCTCCGGAACATCTGCTTCTTAATCGTTTTGCAAACGAGATAATAAGAGTGCCTTATAAATTCTCACCTGAAGCTGACAACCCAGTACACACATTTATTTTTTTTACTATTTGCTAACAGAGTTTAAGCAGAAGCAGCATCACACTATTCATCCAACAATTTATCTCTGTCATGGAGCACAACCTAAGACTTACCTTTTATCACAATAATTACCATTTAAATGAAACTAGTGAGCTTGTCTAATTTGTAGCGTAATAAAACTGTCTTTAACTTCTCGGCCTGCCTGCCTCCCTCCCATCATTGATGACAAACGTGAGTAAACAGCAGGACAAGACTCTGATTCGTTATCGGACTGGAGCCACATAATGTTTTCAGCTCATGTTGCGGGTAATTTAACAGCAAATTACGTTGAGGGATTGTGCAAACTTTGTTATTTCTGCTCTTCTGATTCTGCACGTCAGAGAAGTAGGCCATAGCCGGTTTGTGTCAATTTACTACAGGTGGACTCCAATTAAGCTGTAGAAACATCTCAAGGACGATCAGTTGAAACAGGATGCACATGATTTCACTTTTTTGGCTTCATGAGAAAGGCAGTGAATGCTTATGTACATGTGTTTTTTAGTTTTTTTTTGTTTAATATTTGCTAAACTTTCGAGACAAAAAATGGATGCACTATATATATATATATATATATATATATATATATATATATATATATATATATATATATGTATACACACATATACATATATATATAAAACATATGGTGGGGATCATATATATATGCTTATATATATATACCGGTATACTAATTTATCTATAAGTATATACATATACATACATATATATGTGTGTGTATGTATATATATATATATACATACATATATACTTATATAAAGACATATATATGTGTGTGTGTGTATATAAATGTATACATATATGTACATACATACATACATATATAAATGATACATGGGTTGTACTTGCATTGCGCTTTTTCTATCTTCAAGGTACTCTGTGACAGTTTGACCCCACACTCTCACTGTTTGACCTTTGGCTTCCTCACAAATCGGGCACATTTGTTCAACATGGACACACTACAAACATTCAATAGTGTTAGTGAATAGGCTCAACAAACAAATTGTAACATCTCACTCATCATGGCTCTGAAGGTGTGGCTAAAAGAGTCAGGAAGGGGCTGAGGGCTTTATGTAGGTGAGCACACCTGCTTGGACTAATTAGGCCTAATTTGGGCCAAACCATGATTGTCAGTAACTGGGTGTTGAAGAGGGACACTGGACATTTGAAATGTGTGTTTTCTAAGCCTGGATACACTGGGTACAAAAATGACTGCTTTACAAATACAAAAGTACAATGTGGATACTTTTTAGACATGTGATAGTTACTTATGGTGTATATTACAAAATAATTGATTTCTTAATTCCCCCTGTCAAATTGGACCCAGCTAGTGGGCGGGGCTATGGGCTTTTTAAGTGGGGAAAATGCCACGTTTCTGCCAGTCTGCTATCTGTCACTGCCAGAGGAGGTTCTCTGTCCTGACGAAGAGTTTCGGTTGCCATACATCAAACCAACTCCTGAGGTGATTATTTTGACGATATTATGTTGTGATGTAACCGGTTCAATGAGTTTTGTTGATTGCTAATTTATTTTGCTAAATCTGTTTTGTCATTTAATTCTTTACTTTGATATATTTGATGTTTGATGTTTTGATTGTGAATACATGTATTTTGATATAATGGATGATTTATATTTTGATTATTTTTGATATGCTTTTTGATTAATTATATATAGGCTTATTTGAATTATGAATTATATATTTATATAGCGCTTTTCTCTAGTGACTCAAAGCGCTTTACATAGTGAAACCCAATATCTAAGTTACATTTAAACCAGTGTAGGTGGCACTGGGAGCAGGTGGGTAAAGTGTCTTGCCCAAGGACACAACGGCAGTGACTAGGATGGCGGAAGCGGGAATCGAACCTGCAACCCTCAAGTTGCCGGCACGGCCACTCTACCAACCAAGCTATGCCGCATGCGGCTTTTTGAAATATAATTAGAATATTAATGTACTATATATGATATACGATACTAATATTGTCTTTATTTATCACTGTTACAGATTGTGGGTGCTTGGTCTTTCTGTTGTTGTTCACCTCTTGACACTTTTTGGGATTTTAAATAAATGTTTGTAAACTGTTACCACTGCGTGCCTTGCCATCCTTGATTTAAAGTCCGGTTTGCAAAGGTTACATTACCTTCACCCGAGGCTGGGTGTGACATACTCAAAACGCTTTGACACTACTTCCACATTTACCCATTCACACACTGATGGAGGGAGCTGCCATGCAAGGCGCTAATCAGAACCTATCAGGAGCAAGGGTGAAATGTCTTGCTCAGGACACAACGGACGTGTTGAGGTTGGTACTAGGTGGGGATTGAACCAGGGACCCTTGGGTTGCGCACGGCCACTCTTAAACTGTGCCACGCCGCACCTATATATACATATATAAGTATATATTTACGTGTGTGTGTGTGTGTGTGTGTGTGTGTGTGTGTATATATATATATATATATATATATATATATATGTATATATTTATGTGTGTATGTATACATATATATGCATATATAAATATATACTTTTATATATTTACATATAAATATATATATATATATACATACATACATACGCTTCACGGTGGCAGAGGGGTTAGTGCGTCTGCCTCACAATACGAAGGTCCTGAGTAGTCCTGGGTTCAATCCATCTTTCTGTGTGGAGTTTGCATGTCCTCCCCATGAATGCGTGGGTTCCCTCCGGGTACTCCGGCTTCCTCCCACTTCCAAAGACATGCACCTGGGGATAGGTTGATTGGCAACACTAAATTGACCCTAGTGTGTGAATGTGAATGTTGTCTGTCTAACTGTGTTGGCCCTGCGATGAGCTGGCGACTTGTCCAGGGGTTACACCGCCTTCCACCCGATTGTAGCTGAGATAGGCACCAGCGCCCCCCGCGACCCCAAAGGGAATAAGCGGGAGAAAATGGATGGATATATATACAGTACATACATACATATATATATACATACATATAAATGTATATAAATGTATCTACATATATATATGTATTACATACATACACATATATATTCTCATTGGTACTCATCGAAGGCAAAAGCTCCCTTTTCCTCTCCCTTATCTCTCCTGCTTGCTTCTTTGTCTTGTCTTAACTTTCTTGTTGCCTCTTTTTGCACTGATCTCCAAATCTAAGCAATGGAACTAATTAACTGGCCTCTCAACGAAATTGACAAGATCTTAGGTTTGGAGGGACCTGCCTGTCTTGATGGAGCAGTTGTTGCTGGACACACGACTGACTCTTGGGAGAAGGAGTGTGACCATTTCAGTGAAAATATCCTCTGGTGGCTAACTAACGATTAGCGCTCTAGTCGTCGGATAACGAACTCTGTGGAGAAGTGTTACAAATATTTGAGGCTACATAAAGTTGGCCTTCATCAGAATGGCATCACTAGGCCTACAGAAAAGCAAAACCTTTTTCGGATCGTCAGTGTGGATGAATCTGACACCAATGATTAATAAGCAGCCCGCGTTGCACCTGCAGGGCGACACGACCATCCTGTATCTTGTCGTGAAGATGCTCCTCCACGTCATTTCATGAATAACAATAGTGTTGTCTCTCACTGAGGCCATTTCTTTATCTGTTGGCTGTCGCTGCATCAATCATAGAGGTCATCACATTCACAAGAATACAAATAATTCCTCAGAGTGGCCTTTTCTTAACTCTTTTTTTGCATGACCTCAGCAGTTTCACTTTCAGTTAGGTGGTCTTTTAGTGCATTGTAGGTTTAAAAGTATTACTGACTACATTGACATTTGAGTACCTGTTGAGGTGTTCAAATTAAGTTGGTTTTAGAATGTGAGTGCGTGCGTGCGTGCGGATGTGTAGTTTTTAAAGGGGAACATTATCACAATTTCTGAAGGGTTAAAACCAAGAAAAATCAGTTCCCAGTGGCTTATTTTATTTTTCGAAGTTTTTCTCAAAATTTTACCCATCACGCTATATCCCGAAAAACGGCTTCAAAGTGCCTGAATTTAACCGTCGTTATATCCACCCGTCTATTCTCCTGTGACGTCACAGGGTGATCAGACAGAAACAAACATGGCGGATAGCACAGAAAGGTGTAGCATATTAGCTCGTATTCAGACTCGGATTTCAGCGGCGCAAGCGATTCAACAGATTACGCATGTATTGAAACAGATGGTTGGAGTGTGGTGGTAGATAGCGAAAACGAAATTGAAGAAGAAACTGAAGCTATTAAGCCATATCACTACAGACAGCGGCAAGGGAGGAAGCGAGGACAAATTCTAACCAACGATTGGTGTTAAGATCCGCCGCTCAAATCTTACGTTATTTCGTTTTGAGTAATTTGTGTTTATCTTCTTGATTCATGGACGCTTCCGAGTCTTAGTTTGTGCACTTCCTGATTTGTTTTTGTCACCATGGCGACTTGATTTGTTCACCTGCCTTTGTTTGCACACCTGGTTTTGATTAGTGACTCTATATTACCGACCTGTTTCATTTACTCGTCCTGCTCTCGTCAAGTTTGCTACACTCTTTTCGATGTCTTCGCGGACTCCTGACTTTGGAAATAATCCGTTTTGATACTTGCTAGCTTCCACGCCTAGCTTCTTTGTGTTCTAAAGTGTTTACTCGCTAATGCTTTCGCGCTTAGCCACCTTCTGTTTCCCTAGCTCACACGCTAGTAAATGTTTGTTTACCTTTTTCCTTAGCACCAGTGTTTTTTTGTTATTAGTCTGTTTGTAGTTAAATAAATCTGTTTTCTTACCTGTACGCTGTGTCATTGCCCGACTGCATCTTGGAAGAAGCACCCATTGTGCACGATGCCACGAGGACGTAACAGATTGGTATGTGTTTGTTTGGCATTAAATGTGGGTAGATGGAAAGGCTGGATGCAAATATAGCCACAAATGAGGCATAATGATGCAATATGTACATACAGCTAGCCTAAATAGCATGTTAGCACCGATTAGCTTGCAGTCATGCCGTGACCAAATATGTCTGATTAGCACTCTGCACATAAGTCAATAACATCAACAAAACTCACCTTTGTGATTTCGTTGACTTTATTGTTGGAAATGCATCTGCTTTGAGTGTTGCAGGATATCCACACATTCTTGCCATCTCTGTGCCATCTCTGTCATAGCATAGCTGTTGTCGGTAATGTGTGCGGAACAAACGACGGACTTTCACATCTTTTGGCCACTGGTGCAACTTCAATCAATCTCTGTTCATGTTGTTACACCCTCCGACAACACACCGACGAGGCATAATGTCTCCAAGGTACGGGAAAACAGTCCAAAAAATGGAAAATACCAGAGCTGATTTGACTTGGTGCGTGTAATAAGATTGAGAAAATGGCTTATTGCCTCATGTTGTGACATCACGGGTGAAAGGTCATCGCTCGACAGGCTATCAATTAAAAGGCGTTTAAATCGCCAAATTAATCTTTTAGAGTTCGGAAATCGGTTAAAAAACATATGGTCTTTTTTCTGCAACATCAAGGTATATATTGACGCTTACATAGGTCTAGTGATAATGTTCCCCTTTAAGAGCAGAGGAAGAGTCTAAAAGTGTGAGTAAAAGTTGTGTGTAGGGCTTATAAAGGGCACTTAAACTCATGGCCTCCGGGCACATAATTTGTGGCCCTCAATTTAACTTCATAGTTTAGTGCAATTACGGCTTGTGCACCCTGGGGGGCTACTAATTAAATATTTGATGGCAATCTTGGATCCAACAAGGTACTAAGGGCGTAAACACAAAATGACAGCACAAAAATGACACGTTGGGCAACTTCCTGTAAGCAACCATCTCCTCAAAATATATCATCTTTACTTTCAGTTTTACATTTAGCATGATTTAAGGCTTAAATGAGCTCAGGGTCGTTATAGCTGCTGGTTGAAGAAGTCGAAACATGGAAACATGTTTCTGAAGCAAGTCATTTGGGGAGCCTAGCCTAACCCAGACTCCCCTCAGCGGCCCCTGGTTGAATTGAGTTTGAGACCCTGCGTTAAATGCGGAGAATATTCATAAAAATCACAAAAGAAATACAGCAATAATGGAGGTAACTCTGCAAAACGTGACTTCATGGCAACTGCTTTTGACTGCAAACAGCTGCTTTGGCAAATCTGCTGAGATTTCATTGTTTTCCAGCCCAAGGGCCCCCAAACTAATAGAGATAAGGAGCGGGGCCCCCTATGTACATATCCTGGAAGAAATAATGATTGTATTTGACATTAATCTGGTCCTATAAGTCCCTTGTTACTGTGCCATACTAACTAGTGAGCTAATCACCAGCTGACAACTAACGCACTAATCCTTAGCTGGCAACTGGCATGTTAATAACTAGCCGGCAACTAGGGCGCTAATTTCTAGCCGTCAGGATGTGAACTATTGCGATAATTGTTAGCGAAAAACCTGCGTGCCGATCGCTAACTGGTAACTAATGCGCCAATCGCTAGCTAACAACCAGGGTAGTAATCTCTATCTGACAACTATAGCGCTGATTGTTAGCTAGCAACTACAAACCGGCCTTACCCCAAGTTGACAGCTAGTATGCTAATTGGTAGCTGGCAACTTGTGTGGTAATCACTAGCTGACAAAAAATGCGCTAATTGCTAACTGACAAGTGCACAAATCATTAATTGGCGAATAACCCATTAATCGCTAGTGAACCACCAGGGTGGTAATCGCTAGTTGACAACTAGAGCGCTCATCGTTAGCTAGAAACTACAGAGCTTGTCCCAAGTTGACAAGTAGTGTGCTAATTCCTAGCTGATAACTTGTGTGCTAATCGCTAGCTGACAACTAGTGCGCTAATCACCAGCTGACAAATAATGCGCTAATTGCTAGCTGACAACTAGCGCACAAATCATTAATTAGTGAATAGCCCATTAATCGCTAGCTAACAACCAGCGTGGTAATCGCTATCTGACAACTATAGCGCTCATCGTTAGCTAGCAACTACAGAGCTTGTCCCAAGTTGACAACTAATCTGCTAATTGCTAGCTGGCAACTTGTGTGGTAATCACCAGCTGACAACTAGGACAGTGGTTCTCAAACTTTTTCACCAAGTAGCACCTCAGGAAACACTTATCTCTCCATGTACCACCATAATGACCACTATCAAAATACAGTAGCGTAGTTGGCCAAAGTACTCATTAAAAACAAGGCACAGGTTTTATTTAACAAGTATATTTGATACATTTGGCCACTGTAACAGTACACACATTTTGAACAGTAACACTGTCTTTCAATATAAGAATATAAAACACCGTACTTAAATGATGAATCTAATCTTTGGCGTACCACAAGATGGAGCCTGCCATTTAAGAATCAATGTGTTACTCGCTAGCTGACAACTAGAGCCCTAAACACTAGTTATCTCTAATGCTAATATGAATATAACAATATCGTTGTTGGTGATTCATGTTGTAATAGTTTGAGTTCAAACCCCGGCCGAGTTATACCAAAGACTATAAAAACGGGACCCATCAAAGGGTTGGAATTGGGGGTTAAATCACCCAAAATGATTGCCGGGTGCGGCCACCGCTGCTGCTCACTGCTCCCCTCACCTCCCAGGGTGTGATCAAGGGTGATGGGTAAATGCAGAGGGTAATTATGCCACACCTAATGTGTGTGTGACAATCATTGGTACTTTAACTTTAATTATTTGCACACATTCAACTACATGACAGTGTGTGGGCTCAATGTTCAGGTGTATTCAAAAACATTCCCATTTGAGGAGAAATTCCGGTGCTAAATATGTTTTAAAAAATTACAAAAAAGCAACCAGGAATGTCATAGCGCTCCCTGCATACCCATGTTGAAGACCTGGGTATGCAGGGGCGGTATAGCTCGGTTGGTAGAGCGGCTGTGCCAGCAACTTCAGGGTTGCAGGTTCGATCCCTGCTTCCGCCATCCTAGTCAATACTATTGTGTCCTTGGGCAAGACACTTTACCCACCTGCTCCCAGTGACACCCACACTGCTTTAAATGTAACTTAGATATTGGGTTTCACTATGTAAAGTGCTTTGAGTCACTAGAGAAAAGCGCTATATAAATATAATTCACTTCACTTCACCTGTGTTGTAGATCAATGATCCCCAACCTCCGGTCCGGGGCCCAATACCGGTCCGTGACACATTTGCTACCGGGCCGCAGAGAAATATTAAATCATTTATAAACGACTGAATTTTATAGTGCGGTATTGCTCGGTTGGTAGAGTGGCCGTGCCAGCAACTTGAGGGTTCCAGGTCCGATCCGCACTTCCGCCATCCTAGTCATTGCCGTTGTGTCCTCGGGCAAAACACTTTGCCCACCTGCTCCCAATGACAACCTCACTGTTTTAAATGTAACTTAGATATTGGGTTTTACTATGTAAAGCGCTTTGAGTCACTAGAGAAAAGCGCTATATAAATATAATTCACTTCACTTTACCTGTGTTGTAGATCAGTGGTCCCCAACCTCCGGTCCGTGACACATTTGCTACCGGGCCGCAGAGAAACATTAAATCATTTATAAACGACTGCATTTTATAGCGTGGTTTAGCCCGGTTGGTAGAGTGGCCGTGCTAGCAACCTGAGGGTTCCAAGTTCGATCCCCGCATCCGCCATCTTAGTCACTGCCGTCGTGTCCTTGGGCAAAACACTTTACCCACCTGCTCCCATTAACACCCTCACTGCTTTAAATGTAACTTAGATTTTGGGTTTCACTATGTAAAGTGCTTTGAGTCACTAGAGAAAAGCGCTATATAAATATAATTCACTTCACTTCACCTGTGTTGTAGATCAATGATCCCCAACCTCCGGTCCGGGGCCCAATACCAGTCCGTGACACATTTGCTACCGGGCCGCAGAGAAACATTTAAATCATTTATAAACGACTGAATTTTATAGTGCGGTATTGCTCGGTTGGTAGAGTGGCCGTGCCAGCAACTTGAGGGTTCCAGGTTCGATCCGCACTTCCGCCATCCTAGTCACTGCCGTTGTGTCCTCGGGCAAACCACTTTACCCACCTGCTCCCAGTGACAACCTCACTGTTTTAAATGTAACTTAGATATTGGGTTTTACTGTGTAAAGCGCTTTGAGTCACTAGAGAAAAGCGCTATATAAATATAATTCACTTCACTTTACCTGTGTTGTAGATCAGTGGTCCCCAACCTCCGGTCCGTGACACATTTGCTACCGGGCCGCAGAGAAACATTAAATCATTTATAAACGACTGCATTTTATAGCGTGGTTTAGCTCGGTTGGTAGAGTGGCCGTGCTAGCAACCTGAGGGTTCCAAGTTCGATCCCCGCATCCGCCATCTTAGTCACTGCCGTCGTGTCCTTGGGCAAAACACTTTACCCACGTGCTCCCAGTAACACCCTCACTGCTTTAAATGTAACTTAGATTTTGGGTTTCACTATGTAAAGCGCTTTGAGTTACTAGAGAAAAAGCGCTTTGTAAATATAATTCACATTTTCTCCGACTTAACCTTCGCCTGTTTTGAGCTTGTTTAAAGATGTACAATAAAACTCCTCATAGGAATTTTCCATTCGTTATATATTTTTTTATAATTTTGTGACATGATACAATGCACATTAATGAACATATAAAATGTGACAGATTGTAGCCAAAGGCTGATTTCCATCTGCATCTCATTGCAAATAAACAAGTCCAGGGCTCCAACTAATTTCAGCGTTACAGTGAGTTGTATTTTTCATGCACTTATTTTTGCTGTACAGTGGGGCAAATAAGTATTTAGTTAGCCACCGATTGTGCAAGTTCTCCCACTTAAAAGGATGACAGAGGTCTGTCATTTTCATCATAGGTACACTTCAACTGTGAGAGACAGAATGTGAAAAAAAAATCCAGGAATTCACATTGTAGGAATTTTAAAGAATTTATTTGTAAATTTTGGTGGAAAAAAAGGATTTGGTCACTTCAAACAAGGAAGATCTCTGGCTCTCACAGACTTGTAACTTCTTCTTTAATAAGCTCTTCAGTCCTCCAATCGTTACCTGTATTAAGGGCACTTGTTTGAACTCGTTATCTGTATAAAAGACACCTGTCCACAGCCTCACACAGTCAGACTCCAAACTCCTCCATGGCCAAGACCAAAGAGCTGTCGAAGGACACCAGGAAAAGAATTGTAGACCTGCACCAGACTGGGAAGAGTGAATCTACAATAGGCAAGCAGCGTGGTGTGAAAAAAATCAACTGTGGGAGCAATTATCAGAAAATGGAAGCCATACAAGACCACTGATTATCTCCCTCGGTCTGGGGCTCCGCGCAAGATCCCATCCCGTGGGGTCAAAATGATCATGAGAACGGTGACCAAAAATCCCAGAACCACACGGGGGACCTGGTAAATGACCTGCAGAGAGGTGGGACCTAAGTAACAAATGTTACCATCAGTAACACACTACGCCGACAGGGAATCAAATCCTGCAGTGCCAGACGTGCCCCCCTGCTTAAGCCAGTGCATGTCCCGGCCCGTCTGAAGTTTGCCAGAGAGCACATGGATGATACAGCAGAGGATTGGGAGAATGTCATGTGGTCAGATGAAACCAAAATAGAACTTTTTGGTATAAACTCAACTCGTCGTGTTTGGAGGAAGAAGAATACTGAGTTGCATCCCAAGAACACCATAGGGGAAACATGGACGTGGAAACATCATGCTTTGGGGCTGTTTTTCTGCTAAGGGGACAGGACAAGTGATCCGTGTTAAGGAAAGAATGAATGGGGCCATGTATCGTGAGATTTTGAGACAAAACCTCCTTCTATCAGTGAGAGCTTTGAATGGTTGACCAAATACTTATTTTCCACCATAATTTACAAATGAATTATTTAGAATTCCTACAATGTAAATTCCTGGATTTTCTTTTTCACATTCTGTCTCTCACAGTTGAAGTGTACCTAAGACGAAGTGGCTGGGGAGAGGGAAGTCTGGGTTTCCCTGCTTAGGGTGTTGCCCCCGCGACCCGACCTCTGATAAGCGGAAGATGATGGATGGATGGATGGATGGATGTCATCATTTTAAGTGGGAGAATTTGCACAATCGGTGGCTGACTAAATACTTTTTTGCCCCACTGTATATATCTGGCACAAGTGGAAAGCCGGTCCCTGAAAGTAATGCCTACATTAAACCGGTCTGTGGTGCAAAAAAAGGTTAGGGATCAATGTTCTAGATGGCCTTTTAAGTGGTTCGGCTTCATGCTGTCAGATGCTAACACTTCAAGGCCTTATTGGTAAATGTGGTGTATTTATACTGGGCTTTACCACACTTGGAATGACACCGAAAGCGCTTTACACAATACATCACCTTCAACCATTCACACACACTCATTCACACACTGATGGCAGAAGCCACCCACGACACCAAAGGCTCTTGCCCAAGGACCCGACAGCTGTGACTAAGATGGTGGAAGCTGGAATCAAACCTGGTACCCTCAAGTTGTTGGCACGGCTGCTCTACCATCTGCACCCACCACCCATAAAAAAAATCAGGTTTTGAGGCCACACTGTACAAGCTGTACAGTGACTACTTTAAACTGCATCCAAGTGTGCTTTCTTCAGAGATAATGAAATATTGTAGCACGCACTCTGATCATTTGGCGGCAAAGGACGTACTTGATGAACCAATATTAAGCAATTTTTTGGGCACACCAGTTGAAACAGTTGAGCTTGGGTTCAAAGGTCTCGGGTCCCTATTTTCCTTGTGGGACAAAAATAAAATACCCAGCAAGTCTTTTGCAGACAATTTACTTCACGTTGGGAGGTCAAACATTCTGACTGCAGGTTCTGAATGCTTGCAAGTCACGTGGATCTGTCAGCCAGTCCCACCAGAACCTGGACCGTGTGGGCCAGTCGACTCAGGCCGTCTTCCTCCGCGATGAGTTGAGGTGAGCATAAGGAATCCTGAGCGAGGACCAAGAATGTGGTCAGTCTTTGCTTTTTTTTGTTAGTCAACATTTTTCATATTGCTTTTTTTTTTTTTTTTGTAAAAGCTACGTAAAAATACAAGAAATGGCATCAAAGCTCCATAACAGACCAGTGGTTCTCACAACTTTTTCCACCAAGGGCCACAGAAAAAACTTGATTCTCCAAGTACCACCATATAGCGATCAACATTAAAATACAAACCCCGTTTCCATATGAGTTTGGAAATTGTGTTAGATCTAAATATAAACGGAATACAATAATTTGAAAATCATTTTCAACCCATATTCAGTTGAATATGCTACAAAAACAACATATTTGATGTTCAAACTGATAAAAACAAATGTTTTGGCAAATAATCATTACCTTTAGAATTTGATGCCAGCAACACCTGACAAATAAGTTGGGAAAGGTGGTAATAAACACTAATAAAGTTCAGGAATGCTCATCAAACACTTATATGGAACATCCCACAGGTGTGCAGGCTAATTGGGAACAGGTGGGTGCCATGATTGGGAAATAAAAGTAGCTTCCATGAAATGCTAAGTAATTCACAAACAAGGATGGGGTGAGGGTCACTACTTTGTAAGCAAATTGTCGAACAGTTTTAGAACAACATTTCTCAACGAGCTATTGCAAGGAATTTAGGGATTTTACCATCTACGGCCCGTAAAATCATCAAAAAGTTCAGAGAATCTGGAGAAATCACTGCACGTAAGCGATGATAGTACAGACTTTTGATCCCTCAGGCCGTACCGCATCAAAAACCGACATCAGTGTGTAAAGGATATCACCACATGGGCTCAGGAACACTTCATAAAACCACCGTCAGTAACTACAGTAGGTCGCTACATCTGTAAGTGCAATTTAAAACTCTACTATGCAAAGCCAAACCCATTTATCAACAATATCCTGAAAGGCCGCAGGCTTGGCTGGGCCCGAGATTATCTAAGATGGACTGATGCAAAGTGGAAAGGTATTCTGTGGTCTGACGAGTCCCCATTTCAAATTATATTTGGAAACTGTGGATGTGGTGTCCTCCAGAACAAAGAGGAAAAAGACCATCCTGATTGTTATAGGCGCAAAGTTCAAAAGCCAGCACCTGTGATAGTATGGGGGTGTATTAGTAGCCAAGGCATGGGTAACTTACACATCTGTGAAGGCACCATTAATGCTGAAAGGTCCATACAGGTTTTGGAGCAACATATGTTGTCATCCAAGCGACGTTATCATGGACGCCCCTGCTTATTTCAGCAAGACAAGTGTTACAACAGCGTGGCATCGTAAAAAAAAGAGTGCGGGTACTTTCCTGGTCCGCCTGCAGTTTAGACCTGTCTCCCATTGAAAATGTGTGGCACATTACGAAGCGTAAAATACGACAGCGGAGACCCCGGACTGTTAAACGACTGAAGCTCTACATAAAACAAGAATGGTAAAGAATTCCACTTTCAAATCTTCAACAATTAGTTTCCTCAGTTCCCAAACGTTTATTGAGTGTTGTTAAAAGAAAAGGTGATGTAACACAGTGGTGAACATGTCCTTTCCCAACTACTTTGGCATGTGTCGCAGCCATGAAATTTTAAGTTAATTATTATTTGCAAAAAAAAAATAAGTTTATGAGTTTGAACATCAAATATGTTGTCTTTGTAGTGCATTCAACTGAATGTGGGTTGAAAGGGATATGCAAATAATTGTATTATGTTTTAATTTACACCTAACACAATTTCCCAACTCATATGGAAACTGGGTTTGTACAGTAGCCTAGTAGGCCCAAGCATTCATTAAAACAAGTATATTTAACAAGTAGATTGTAGCTGAGATAGGCGCCAGCGTCCCCCGCGACCCCGAAAGGGAATAAGCGGTAGAAAATGGATGGATGGATATTTAATAGTTGATTCTGTAGACCTCGAGCAGATATGGTACAGCATGGCAACTAAAGATAGCTGAATTCTGATTGGATACAAACTAAAACTAAAAACAACACTGGAAGGGGACATAATATCACATGAAGAGAATATGAATACCTTTAGATATTTAGGAAAAGTAAAAAGAGATCCATTTACAACAAATAACTTTTTTTTTAGTCTGTAACAGCAAATCAATATGCCTGAAATTAAAAAAAAATAGCTACTTATTTGAGATATAAAAATGTTTTGAGATTGATTTGAAACATTTGATATACAAAAATAAAATTCTAGTAAACCTAAAAATAAATTGATCAACATTACCTCAGAAGCAGTGTTCGTAATAACAGTGTTAGTAACGCAGTTATTTTTTCTATGAATGAGTAATCTATTTACTTTTTGGTCTTTTACAACGCTATTAGCGATAGCTCGGTGCTTGTGGCACGCTACTTTAGAAGTGGTTTTATTCATGTCAACAAGACAACGTCATAAGTTCAGCAAGTTCAATGCAGGAAATATTGTTCTACTGGTGAACGCAACAAGCAGCACTAAAAGAGGCGCTCTTCATAACGTTAAATCTTTATTAAGACACAGCAGACAACACATGAACATGATGCGAATATTGAACAACAAATCAGTGATTGACGTGACAAATTTGCCATCCAAACAATACACCGTTTGTTGACAAAACATATGACAGCCATCGAAGAACATTCAATCTATTTATTAAGCAGAGGTAACCCAATCCGATGAAAGGATTCAAAAGAGCTGATGTCAATGTCAACAAAGGACGCTGCTAACAGCTAAAGCTAACAAACACAGCTCCGTTGAAACCCTCAATGACGTCACACATCACTTGGCAACAGGCCCCGCCTTTTAAAAGCAGACGCCGCACACCGTGCTCTTACATTAAATGTCTCCCAAATGCATATGCCGGGTTTTTTTTTAAAAGCTATGTATAAATGACTTTCGTTAGCAATTACATTTATTAAAAAGTAATTCCATTGGTAATTCAATTACGTTTTGGTTGAAGTAACGATTTACAATAAATTACTTTTCAAAAGTAATTTTCAGAACACTGCTCAGGAGCACAATGTATAAAACACTTTAACATACAATTTAAATCAAAATGAGGAAGTCAAAAGTGGTTACAATGAGCACGTTCTGTAGTGCAGCTTTTCGAAGTGCAGTTTGATACTGATAAAGGATGTTCACACACCCCCACCACTTCCCCTCAGGGGGCCACATGACTATTTGAGAAGCACTGAAAAACTGTTTTTTAGTGGTGCATATATTAAAAAAAGGGTTGAATGTGACTTTATTGCAGTTTCACAAATAGATAAAAGGTTTCAAAACTTACAAACTGTGTTTCTATTAATCTTTTAGGTCTGTGGGATAATCCAATCTAGATTTTAGGTAAAAAGTTAGTTTTTTGTGGACCAGGACTAATGTGGTTTACATGTCTAAAAAAGGTTAAAAGTGCCTTTATTGCATGACAAAAATAAAATAAAAATGGGAAAAATACAAAAGTGTAATATAGTCCTGATTAGAGGATTTTAACTAGAGAAATGTTTCATATGGACCTGGACTAATGGGATTTTAATGCCAAAAAGAGGGTTAACTGTGCATTTATTGCATTTTCACAAAAAGAAAAAAGGTTTTACCCATTTTTTTTTACCTTCAGGGTCTGGGAGATAATCTCGTCCAGAGTTGAGAGGTTTAGATGTATCTTGAATTTTAAACTCAACCTTGATTTGATTAATGTGGACCCCGACTTAAACAAGTTGAAAAACTTATTCGGGTGTTACCATTTAGTGGTCAATTGTACGGAATATGTACTGTACTGTGCAATCTACTAATAAAAGTTTCAATCAATCAATCATCTGAATTAAGGACACTAACTTTACATAATAAAATGTGTATTTTCAATTATATTTTCAGAAATATTTTACAAACCATGAACTTTATGATTCTTTTGCAAGTATTATTTTTTGTTGTCATTTAGTATTTGTGACATTTAAAGAAAATTACATTTCATGTGACATGTATCAGTCTGGTATCAACTAACAATTCCAGTTAATTTTCAGGTTTGTTATTTAATGTAAAAAAGTTGTGTGTAATAGGCAGAAACATTTAAGTACCTTGCATAATTACTACTCAAGTGCAAATAATCACGTTGGCCTGTAGTGTATAAGTTATGAATTATAAAACATATGGGGTTTTTCGCGCACCCTGTCAGAGTTTCTGTTAGCTACCATGAATTGATTAAAAAAGTTGAAAAACTTATTCGGGTGTTACCATTTGGTGGCCAATTGTACGGAATTTGTACTGAACTGTGCAATCTACTAATAAAAGTTTCAATCAATGAATCAATCAATCATCTGAATTAATGACACTAACTCTACATAATAAAATGTGTATTTTTCATTATATTTTCACAAATATTTTACAAACCATGAACTTTCTGATTCTTACGCAAGTATAATGTTTTGTCATCATTTAGTATTTGTGACATTTAAAAAAAATTACATTTCATGTGAAATGTATCAGTCTGGTATCAACTAACAATTCCAGTTAATTTTCAGTTTTGTTATTTAATGTAAAAAAGTTGTAATAGGCAGAAACATTTAAGTACCTTGCATAATTACAACTCAAGTGCAAATAATCACGTTGGCCTGTAGTGTATAATAATAAAGTTATGAATTATAAAACATATGGGGTTTTTCGCGCACCGTGTCAGAGTTTCTGTTAGCTACCATGAATTGATTAAAGTGGACCCCGACTTAAACAAGTTGAAAAACTTATTCGGGTGTTACCATTTAGTGGTCAATTGTACGGAATATGTACTGAACTGTGCAATCTACTAATAAAAGTTTCAATCAATCAATCAATCAATCATCTGAATTAATGACACTAACTCTACATAATAAAATGTGTATTTTCAATTATATTTTCACAAATATTTTACAAACCATGAACTTTCTGATTCTTACACAAGTATAATGTTTTGTCATCATTTAGTATTTGTGACATTTAAAAAAATTACATTTCATGTGACATGTATCAGTCTGGTATCAACTAACAATTCCAGTTAATTTTCAGTTTTGTTATTTACTGTAAAAAAGTTGTAATAGGCAGAAACATTTAAGTACCTTGCATAATTACAACTCAAGTGCAAATAATCACGTTGGCCTGTAGTGTATAATAATAAAGTTATGAATTATTAAACATGTGGGGTTTTTCGCGCACCGTGTCAGAGTTTCTGTTAGCTACCATGAATTGATTAAAAAAGTTGAAAAACTTATTCGGGTGTTACCATTTGGTGGCCAATTGTACGGAATTTGTACTGAACTGTGCAATCTACTAATAAAAGTTTCAATCAATGAATCAATCAATCATCTGAATTAATGACACTAACTCTACATAATAAAATGTGTATTTTTCATTATATTTTCACAAATATTTTACAAACCATGAACTTTATGATTCTTACGCAAGTATAATGTTTTGTCATCATTTAGTATTTGTGACATTTAAAAAAAATTACATTTCATGTGAAATGTATCAGTCTGGTATCAACTAACAATTCCAGTTAATTTTCAGTTTTGTTATTTACTGTAAAAAAGTTTTAATAGGCAGAAACATTTAAGTACCTTGCATAATTACAACTCAAGTGCAGATAATCACGTTGGCCTGTAGTGTATAATAATAAAGTTATGAATTATAAAACGTGGGGTTTTCGCGCACCGTGTCAGAGTTTCTGTTAGCTACCATGAATTGATTAACGTGGACCCCAACTTAAACAAGTTGAAAAACTTATTCGGGTGTTACCATTTAGTGGTCAATTGTACGGAATATGTACTGTACTGTGCAATCTACTAATAAAAGTTTCAATCAATCAATCAATCAATCATCTGAATTAATGACACTAACTCTACATAATAAAATGTGTATTTTCAATTATATTTTCACAAATATTTTACAAACCATGAACTTTCTGATTCTTACACAAGTATAATGTTTTGTCATCATTTAGTATTTGTGACATTTAAAAAAAATTACATTTCATGTGAAATGTATCAGTCTGGTATCAACTAACAATTCCAGTTAATTTTCAGTTTTGTTATTTACTGTAAAAAAGTTGTAATAGGCAGAAACATTTAAGTACCTTGCATAATTACAACTCAAGTGCAAATAATCACGTTGGCCTGTAGTGTATAATAATAAAGTTATGAATTATAAAACATATGGGGTTTTTCGCGCACCGTGTCAGAGTTTCTGTTAGCTACCATGAATTGATTAACGTGGACCCCGACTTAAACAAGTTGAAAAACTTATTCGGGTGTTACCATTTAGTGGTCAATTGTACGGAATATGTACTGAACTGTGCAATCTACTAATAAAAGTTTCAATCAATGAATCAATCAATCATCTGAATTAATGACACTAACTCTACATAATAAAATGTGTATTTTTCATTATATTTTCACAAATATTTTACAAACCATGAACTTTCTGATTCTTACGCAAGTATAATGTTTTGTCATCATTTAGTATTTGTGACATTTAAAAAAAATTACATTTCATGTGAAATGTATCAGTCTGGTATCAACTAACAATTCCAGTTAATTTTCAGTTTTGTTATTTAATGTAAAAAAGTTGTGTGTAATAGGCAGAAACATTTAAGTACCTTGCATGATTACAACTCAAGTGCAGATAATCACGTTGGCCTGTAGTGTATAATAACAAAGTTATGAATTATAAAACATGTGGGGTTTTTCGCGCACCGTGTCAGAGTTTCTGTTAGCTACCATGAATTGATTAACGTGGACCCCGACTTAAACAAGTTGAAAAACTTATTCGGGTGTTACCATTTAGTGGTCAATTGTACGGAATATGTACTGAACTGTGCAATCTACTAATAAAAGTTTCAATCAATCAATCAATCAGAGACGAACTGCTTTGGAAAACATCTCGTAGCACGTGCTCTACCTCACAAAAGGTGGATTGTTGGGGTTTCACAATAATTTTCGTTATGGATCCAAAAACTTGGAATGTGCGAATCATATTCCTGACTTTTGACCGCCTAAATATAAGTGGCTGCTAGCGCTGGCTAGCGGTGAGTGACGGTGCCGTGCGAAATGTTGCATTCCCTGCCGCGGGAGCGCGCATGGGGGCGGAGCTCTGTTGCTTGCTCAGAGAGCGGCGGCACTTATAGCGATGCCAAGGATACAAAATGTGGATTCTCACGATTATGCTTTGATTGTCAAAGATGTTGTTAGTGTGACATTCCGATCCGAATAAATGCTTTTGATCATCGGTACATTACATGTTGTATTTGTATTCACATCCCTGCACACGGGCTTCTCGGTGGTAGAGGGGTTAGTGCGTCTGCCTCACAATACGAAGGTCCTGAGTAGTCAGGGTTCAATCTCGGGCTCGGGATCTTTCTATGTGGAGTTTGCATGTCCTCCCCGTGACTGCGTGGGTTCCCTCCGGGTACTCCGGCTCCCTCCCACTTCCAAAGACATGCACCAGGGGATAAGTTGATTGGCAACACTAAATCGTCCCTAGTGTGTGAATGTTGTCTATCTGTGTTGGCCCTGCGATGAGATGGCGACTTGTCCAGGGTGTACGGCGCCTTCCCGATTGTAGCTGAGATAGGCACCAGCGCCCCCCGCGACCCCAAAGGGAATAAGCGGTAGTAAATGGATGGCTGGATGGATCCCTGCACACGGTTCTGTATTGTATACGGCAGTGGTCCCCAACCCCCGGGCCGCGGCTCGATTGGTACCGGGCCGCAGAAGAATGTTTTATTATCTATTTATTTATTTATTTTTGTAAATCAACATAAAAACACAAGATACACTCACAATTAGTGCACCAACCCAAAAAAACTCCCTTTTTCATGACAAAGAGAGAAAAAAAAAAAAAAGAGAATCCCCCACCCCCCGGCTGCGGGACAAATTATCAGCTACAAGAAGATTGGGGACCTCTGGTATACGGTGTCATGCTGCACAACGGTTGGTCAGCCTATTTATTTTCTGCAAATTACATCCTGTCATTTGGTTTATTGTTTATTTCATTTTCTGATAGATCACAAAATAACAGCAAGAGGTGGTGACTTGTCCAGCGTGTACGCCGGTTTCCACCCGAATGCAGCTGAGATAGGCACCGGCAACCCCCGCAACGCCAAAGGGAATAAGTGGTAAAAAATGGATGGATGGATGGATGGATCCCTGCACACGCTTCTCTATTGTTTTACGGCAGTGGTCCCCAACCACCGGGCCGCGGTTCGATTGGTACCGGGCCGCAGAATAATTTTTTTAATTTTTTTTTTTTTATTAAATCAACATAAAAAACACAAGATAAACTTACAATTAGTGCACCAACCCCCCCCCAAAAAACAATTTTTCGTGACAAAGGATAAAAAAAAAAAAAAATTATTCCCCTCTCCCGCCCCTTGGGCCGTGGGACAAATTATCAAGCGTTGACCGGTCCGCAGCTACAAGAAGGTTGGGGACCCCTGGTATACGGTGTCATGCTGCACAACGGTTGGTCAGCCTATTTATTTTCTGCAAATTACATCAATAACATCCTGTCATTTGGTTTATTGTTTATTTCATTTTCTGATAGATCATAAAATAACAGCAAGAGGGGGTGACTTGTCCAGCGTGTACGCCGGTTTCTGCCCGAATGCAGCTGAGATAGGCACCAGCAACCCCCGCAACGCCAAAGGGAACAAGTGGTAAAAAATGGATGGATGGATCCCTGCACACGCTTCTCTATTGTTTTACGGCAGTGGTCCCCAACCACTGGGCCGCGGTTCGATTGGTACCGGGCCGCAGAATTTTTTATTTTTTTTATTAAATCAACATAAAAAACACAAGATAAACTTACAATTAGTGCACCAACCCCCCCAAAAAAACAATTTTTCATGACAAAGAAAAAAAAAAAAAAAAGAATTCCCCCCTCCCGCCCCTGGGGCCGCGGGACAAATTATCAAGCGTTGACCGGTCCGCAGCTACAAAAAGGTTGGGGACCCCTGGTATACGGTGTCATGCTGCACAACGGTTGGTCAGCCTATTTATTTTCTGCAAATTACATCAATAACATCCTGTCATTTGGTTTATTGTTTATTTCATTTTCTGATAGATCATAAAATAACAGAAAGAGGTGGTGACTTGTCCAGCGTGTACGCCGGTTTCCGCCCGAATGCAGCTGGGATAGGCACCAGCAACCCCCGCAACGCCAAAGGGAATAAGTGGTAAAAAATGGATGGATGGATGGATCCCTGCACACGCTTCTCTATTGTTTTACGGCAATGGTCCCCAACCACCGGGCTGCGGTTCGATTGGTACCGGGCCGCAGAATAATTTTTTTTATTTTTATTAAAATCAACATAAAAACACAAGATAAACTTACAATTAGTGCACCAACCCCCCCCCCCAAAAAACATTTTTTCATGACAAAGAAAAAAATAAATAAAAAGAATTCCCCCCTCCCGCCCCTCGGGCCGCAGGACAAATTATCAAGCGTTGAACGGTCCGCAGCTACAAAAAGGTTGGGGACCCCTGGTATACGGTGTCATGCTGCACAACGGTTGGTCAGCCTATTTATTTTCTGCAAATTACATCAATAACATCCTGTCATTTGGTTTATTGTTTATTTCATTTTCTGATAGATCATAAAATAACAACAAGAGGTGGTGACTTGTCCAGCGTGTACGCCGGTTTCCGCCCGAATGCAGCTGAGATAGGCACCAGCAACCCCTGCAACGCCAAAGGGAATAAGTGGTAAAAAATGGATGGATAGATGGATCCCTGCACACGCTTCTCTATTGTTTTACGGAAGTGGTCCCCAACCACCGGGCCGCGGTTCGATTGGTACCGGGCCGCAGAATAATTTTTTTTAAATTTTTTTTTTATTAAATCAACATAAAAAACACAAGATAAACTTACAATTAGTGCACCAACCCCCCCCAAAAAAACATTTTTTCATGACAAAGAAAAAAAAAAAAAAAAAGAATTCCCCCCTCCCACCCCTCGGGCCGCGGGACAAATTATCAAGCGTTGACCGGTCCGCAGCTACAAAAAGGTTGGGGACCCCTGGTATACGGTGTCATGCTGCACAACGATACGCTCCAGCACCCCCGCGACCCCGAAAGGGACAAGCGGTAGAAAATGAATGGATGGATAGTGGGAACAAACACTACAGAGTAGACTCAATTCCATGTAAAACAAACAAACAAAACAAAACAAAAAAAAACACCTATTTTATGCCAGAAAATAAGTCCCACATTCGTCGCTAGTATGTACTAACATGTGGATTATGTGTACAGATAAAATTTGTGAATTTGGACTCATTTTATTCATTACAATAGCCTTAAAATGCCCCCCTATATTCCTCAATTGATGTACTAACATGTTTTATTCAATAGATACTTAAGCGTCATCAACAACAAAACTTATGAATTTGGACTCATGTTATCAATGACGTAAAAAGTTCAGAGTATTTATAATCATTGACATTGCTAATAACACCGCTGTCTGAACAAGACACAGAGCTCCGCCCCAATGCGCGCTCCCGCGGTAGGAGATACCAACTTCGCGCGACACCGGCAACGCAAAGTGGTGTCAGGTGCGTTTCCACACACGCGCGCGACTTTTTGAATGAGTAAGTCACGTGTGAGGGGACAGCCAATCAACGGCTCCTTCATAACGCAAGCATGACTAAGTCACGTGTGAGAGGACAGCCAATCAACGGTTCCTTCATCACGCAAGAATGAGTAAGTCACGTGTGAGGGGACAGCCAATCAACGGTTCCTTCATCGCGCACACATTGTGTTGCTCCAATATTGGGCTCGCAAGAGGAAAAGCAGACAGATGCGCAAACGGCAAAGTCAAAGTGGCTTTTAATAAACTCTTTACAGCAGGAAGAGGAGAGGCAAACAAATCAAATTGACGTCAACTTGAAAACCCCAGAGAGATCATGTACAAAATGTCACGAAAGTGTACATCGGGTTTGTGAAAACTGCAAAACCAGAGTTCGGTTTAGTTTTGTAAAGATAAAATATACATCTGTATTCAAACTATTTGAATGCAAATTGCATGCCGGTAGAAAAACAGCAGCTGAAAAACATTTAAGCTAATGTGATAAATGCAGGAAATCAACGTTTACTTCGTGTCAAGGCCCAAGAATTCTCTTAAGGAACACAATATTTTCATACAGTTCATTTCAACTGTTTATGTGCAATAAGGCAGACACGAGTGTCAAGTAGAAACAGTCAATACGCCTCCGGGAAATCATATTTTCTTACTCATGGGGAAAAAAACAATGGTATTTTAATCTTGAATAATTTCCCTGTCACTTGTACGCTTCAACCTTTTATTTATCATAGTAGCCTCTTACCTGTGTGGAAAAAAACACTCAAAATAAATAAAAAAAATAGATATTTTAATCACCTGTTTACATTTTTACAACGTCACCTGGTAACCATAAAAAAAACTTAATATGTATGTATATATGTACACGTGCGTGGTTTGTACCTTCTTAGTTTGGCCCCCCCAAAAATAAACTTTCAAACCATGTTGGGCCTTTGATGCAGCAACACTGCCCCCTGCTGCTCGCATGAAGCAGAACAGGGCGAAAGTGGTGCGTGTTACTGGAGTTTAAAACAGGGGTGTCCTAAGTGCGAGGCGGGGGCCCATATGCGCCCCATTGCACCAAAAAATTATAAAAGCAAAACTTAGGGGCAAAGGCACAGTGTAAATAGAAAGAGCTGAAATGTTGACCTTTTGTGCGCCTTTTTTACAAAACTGAATATAAATAAACCTAACAAAATAGTCCCCTGCATCCGTTGATTTTGGAGTTTGGACACACCTCATCTATAAAGTTCAAAATGATAACGTATACATTCACAGTTGCTTCATGTCAGCATACAGACATGCACATGGCGTGCTTGTTTTCTCGCAAAAAAAAATAAAAATGTTTTGCAGAACATTTCCTGTCTGAAATGTTTTTCTTGCAATTAAGAAAAACAAACTATAAATGGAAGATGGTAAGATATGTTGGACCTGTGCTATTGAGCTGTAATGTGTCATTAACATTTGTGAAGTAGTCAGATGTTTCAAATAACTTGTGCTGTGGAGGCTTGGCTAGACTATTTAGGTGCTAACCTGAAATGTTCCAGTGTTGTGTTTCCTTGCTTTGCCTTGCCTTTCCTGCTCACACTCACACTGCTGTCCTGGTTATTATTTTTGGGGTGTAGCCTAAGTGAGCAGGTAGCAGTAGAGGACGTAGAGCAGCACCATGGCCACACAGTAGAAGAGCAGGAAATCTGTGGACAGCAACGAGGAAGACGAAGGCAGGGAGTGCTTGTCCAGGCCCCCCTCCTCCAGGGCCAGCAAGGCCTTGACACATTGCAGCACATTGGGCAGCTTATATAGAAGCACATCAGAGCACACACACATGTCCATCTGGGGACACACACATGAAACATTTGAGAGGTTTTGTTAGGACAAAAGCAGAGTCAAGTTTGGACTGGTGCCTGGTGTGATTGAAGACATCAGTCCAAACAATTGCAACATGTAGCACTTTATGTCCAGTTAGAAAGCAGACTAGGGCTGCAACAATTAATTCCATAAGAAAACAGACTTCTATTTGGAAGTATGAAATGTATGAAAATGTATGAAATCCAAACATCATGGGGTGCCTGAAACTTCTAATACGCGGGTATTGTTTCTGCAAGAGTGCTTCAGTAGGGCGCACATAAGAGCGGTGTGTGGGTGGCAAACAGGCAAAACAAATAAAGGAGATGGCTCAAAGAAAAATGACAGACAAAAGACAGACATTGTGGTTATATGTTTGCACTGACACACAGAGCTGGCACTACATTGATGAAGCAGAACATTACCAGGAAAAACTGTATATTTACAGAGCAAACAGGCAGAAACAAGGTAAAAGTCTAATTTGGGAGATACAGTGGCTTACAAAAGTATTTATACACTTAACTTTTACATATTTTGTCACGTTACAACCACAAACATAAGTATATTTTATTAGAATTGTATGTCAAAGAACAACACAAAGTTCTAAAGTTTTAAAGTTTTAAAATTGAAAAAAAATTATACGACTCAAAAAAATTTTTTTACAAAAAAAAATAAAAAATTGCAGTGTGCAAAAGTATTCAGCCGCTTTTCTCTGAGTGCAACCAATTGCCTACAGAAGTTGCATGATGCGTGCTCAGACTGTCAACCTGTGTGTAACCTAATCTCAGTACAAATACAGCTGCTCTGTGATGATCTCAAAGGGGTGGTTAACAGCATATTGGGGAGCAAACAGCATCATGAAGTCCAAGGAACACACCAGACACGTCAGTGATAAAGTTGTAGAGAAGTTTAAAGCAGGCTTAGGCTATAAAAAGATTTCCCAAGCTTTGAACTTTTCACAGAGCACGGTTCATCATCATACAGAAATGGAAAGAGTATGTATGACACAACTGTAAACCTACCAGGAAAGGCTGTCCACCTAAACTTACAGCAGAACAAGGCGAGCACTGATCAGAGATGCAGCCAAGAGGCCCATGCTGACTCTGGACCAACTACAGACATCCACAGCTTATTTAGGGGAATCTGTCCACTGGACCACTATTATTCGTGCATTGCACATGTGTGGTCTTTATGGAAAAGTGGCCAAAGGAAATACATTGTTAAAAGAAAACCATAAGAAGTCCTTTTTGCAGTTCGCCAGAAGTCATGTTTGGACACAACAAACACATGGAAGAAGGGGCTTTGGTCAGACGAGACCAAAATTGAACTTTCTGGCCAAAATGCAAAATGTACTGTCAAATATGGTAGTGGCAGCATCGTGCTCTGGGGGTACTTCTCTTCAGCAAGGACAGGGAAGATGGATAGAGCCAAATACAGGGCAATTTTGGAAGAAAACCGTTTGGGGTGCAGGTTCAGCTTCCAACAGGACAACAACCATAGAAATAAAGCCAGGGCTACAATGGAATGATTTAAAACACATCATGTGTTCGAATGGCTAAGTCGAAGTCCAGACCTAAATCGAATCGAGAATCTGTAGAAAGCTCTGAAAACTGTTCATCGAACTAAGCTTGAGCTGTTTGGCAAAGAAAATGAGGCAAACATTTCAGTCACTAGATGCGTAAAGCTGGTAGAGACATACCCCAAAGATTTGCAGCTACAATTGCAGCAAAAGGTGGTTCCACAAAGTTATTACTGAGTGGGGATGAATACTTTTTCACAATGCCCGTTTCACTTTATTTGGTTAAAAAACAAAAAGTCACGAAATCAAGTATACTTTTTTTTCAATTTCACAATTGTATACCACTTTATGTTGGCGTTTCAAATACACTTCCTAGAAAAAATGTCTTTATGCTTGTAATGTGACAAAATATGAAAAAGTTCAGCGAGTACAAATACTTTTGCAAGCCACTTTAATTAGGGATGCAACGATTAACCGGTTTTACTGTTAACCGTGCTTAAAAGGTCAGTTATTTAAGCACAAAAACTCCATGACAGCGTGCGTTTTAATTGTCCTCGATTGCTATAAACTGACATTATGTTGGTAGTTTATTTTTATCACAGCCTGAATACAACGAAAACAAAGTTACAACAGAGGTTCACACGTTTGTACGCACCCATCGAGAGACAAGCTTGTAAGCCACTTTAGCTTAAATATGGCAGCAGAGCAAAGTAGCTAAATTATCCCACCCCCAAAAAAGCTCAAGTTGGCGGTGTGGGAACATTTGGGTACTTGAAAATTTACCAGAAAGTCAGTGAAGATGGCCATTTGCAAAACCTGCCAAAAGAAAGTTCCTGATAAATGGTCTAAGATATTCAATATGGTGCAGCTTTGCACGCCAATGTAAAGGTAAGACATAACATAGTTAAATTATCTTAGCGGAAAGTTGCTTAGCAATTAGTCAGTTCAGAGTAAACAGCAACAGGTATTCCTGTCAAGGCCTTCATTCAGTGACCATTTCATGTTAAAGATTGCTTTGTTTTGTTGGTGTTGAATAAAAGGTAGGCATTGGAAGTTAATATAGCAAGTGTAAAACACTAGCATAATATCAGGAGCTTGTAAAATATCAGCACTATACGATGCGATCTAATGTACATACAGCATAAACTACATTACAAAAATGCATAAACATGCATGGATGACAGTTGACAGTAACAGTTTATTACCCACTTAAGTACCATTTTTCAATGGGGATCAATAAAGTTAAGCTTAGTCTTGTATTAATGATAAAAATATTAATATGTTCACTTATTCTTAATACTATAAGTTTATAGATATTTTGGACTGTCGTAATATCTGCTGACTTATTTCTATCAAAATCAATGGTTTTATAAATGTTTGGTTGTGAAATTAATCAACGCATAGTAATCACAAAACCGTTATTACTACTCAGACCATAATCATACAATGTAAATCTATAATCGTTGCATCCCTGCAGACAACGCCATCGTACATGTTTGCCTCGCATAACAAATGTTGTATTTAAAGACATGTGAGGACATTTTAGCATCTACAGTTTGTCCCAAAATCAAATACCACACCTCTAAATAATACCTTATCAAATGTGTTATGTGTTCAATTGTTAAATACATTGTCACTCAATTTAGAATATATATATATATATATATATATATATATATATATATATATATATATATATATATATATACAGTATAAACAAAGTTACATAATGTGTTTTCTTATTATTCAACAAATATCCCAAGTGTCAAAACATTTTTTAACATTTTGTAACTATCATTTTATCAGAAGACCTTCTACAGTAGATTGATTCTTTATTAGCCAGTTTTAGGCTACACTACTTTTGACCTTACCTTAAATATAATGGTGATGCTCTCAAGTTAAGAATGCAATCTAAAGGTAATGTGCAATTACATGAAAAAACGAGAAAAGTTAGCAGAAAAATCCTTGTGTATTTCAACTTTTTTCCCTAAAACTTGGTGCTATAACACATTGAGCTTATAAAGTGTTTTATTTGATTAATTAAACTAATTAATTAATAGATTACTTGATTACTAATGAAAAAAAAAACTGCCCTAAAGCAGAATGTCATGTATTTGTGTATTCATTGTTACCTCGGGGACGCCCAGCTTGCGACACGCGGCGAGAAAGTGTTCCACGTTGAGTCGACTCTTGGCTGAGCTCAGTTTTGGCTGAAAGACGAGACGACATCATACGTTAGACAAAAAGTTGAATGCGGTACGTAGTGGTCTGCTAATCTGGGCGTTGTGGACAGACGCACCACTGCAGGGGACGGAATGTGAATGATGGACACAGAGCGAGCTCGGATGCTGTTGACCAGCTGGCAAAGGACAGTGCCGTTGGACAGCACCTCCCCCAGGTCCTCCGGCAGGGTGATCTTCAGCCGTGTCTCCAGCGTCTTGAGGGGGCGGACAACAGCATCAGTAAATACACAGGAAGACGAAAAAAAAGCTTCGGAATAATTTGTCTTACTTTGCGGAGCTGCGCGACATCCGCGCTTTCTTCTTTAGACGGACTAAATGTGATACGAGACTCAAAGGAAGACAAACCTGAGGACATCAAAGGAAGACTTAGAAGCACCAAGTCAATTTTGTCAACATTAGCGCTGCTTTGTAACACTGACCCGCAGGCCTGACATTGCTACGAGATGACGTGCGGAACAAGAAGCTGTTGGGTTTCTGGCTCTCTACAGGCGGAGGAGACGTCTTTGGGGAGGACAGTCCGTCTGGAAAATATCCATTTTACTCTTTTTCCTTCATATTTTGCTAGTGTATGACTATAAGCAGACCAAAGCACATGGATAACAGGAAGCATATACATTTATATGAGCTACAAATCTGTGTTTGAGGTACCTGTCCTGCTCCTGGAGCGCTGAAGAAGTGCTGATGAACACACAAGGGGGTCAGTGCTCTGTGAAAAAAGAAATGTTTGACATATTGAAAGTTTGCACAAGTGAAAAATATTTACAAATATCATGTACAGATTTATTATTATTACTTACTGCCAGTGTTATGTTGACTAAAATGTTTTGTCTTAGTTATCTTCAACAACCTATTTCACACTGACTAAAATAGGACCATAACGAGTCAAAACAAATGCATGCTGATGAAAACAAGAACGAAATTGATTGACAATTTAGTAAAAGAATAAAAATTTGACGAAAATTATTGATAGAGACAAAATCCAATCATATTTAATTCCTTCTTTAAGTGCGTAGAACAAGTTAGGAATCAATCCAATCAAAGTACGATGGAAAAGAGCAGCGGGGTAAATAAATTACGGCGGCGATACAATCAGAAGTACAACTAAAAAGACACAGTGTTTGCATTTTCCACCAGGAAAAAAAAGACTAAATATTTAGGATGTAACAATAAACGGTAAAAACGATGACAACGACAACACTACCGACGGTTAATATCCATCCATCCATTTTCTACCGCTTGTTCCCTTCTGAGTCGAAGGGGGCGCTTGTGCGTAGTATTACCCTCTTGAATTAAAATGATCTAAAAACCAATAATTGCACTTTTATAAACTCACGGGCCACAGCGGACTTACTGGTGCCGGCTCGCCAGCTTCAATGCTAACATGAAAACAAGAGACATACGTCTTTGCCCATTAAAAACAACATACCCCAATCTAAACTTCTATAAGCACATTACTTTCTGAGCAACTAAGCCATTCAGTTGTGCACATTAAACCTACAAGCTGTGCTCTTGCAGCACGGAATTATGATGATCAATCTTTCCTCAAGGGAATAAGCGGTAGAAAATGGATGGATCTTTCCTCAGAGGAAAAGAGGTAGGTATTTTTATGGTGTGTTCAAGTACCGCTGAATAGATTACGACAGACAATACCCAACAGAAATGATACATTATTAGAATAGATTTGATTTGTTCCGCATTTTTCATTTGAATAAATCTTCAAGTGCTACTGTACAAAAAAATATTAACAGTACAAAAATTAAAAACTAGCTATTAAAACAGATAAAACATTTCAGTGAAACAAACACAAGAAATGCCAAATAGTGTGTTTTTAACAGTGTGCCCATTTATTTTAGTTATGTTTATAAAGCTTTTTGAGCACATTAAACAATAATAATGATAACCGTGACAATTTTGGTCACAATAACCATGATATGAAATGTTCATATTTTACATCCCCATTCTGTATTGTTACACACAATACAATGTCTTCCACCCCTGGAATATAGAAGACATATGGACACATTTTACATCTACATGGTAGACTTCATTTTGTCTGGTAAAAATACAACCAACTTGAAATTTCTTCTGCAGGCTAATCATCAGGACATCTACGCAACAGTAAGTAGGCCTTAACTAATACTTTCAAGTGACTCATGCTACTGAATTACTGCTACTATTAAAAGGGGAACTGCACTCTTTTGGGAATTTTGCCCATCGTTCAAAATCATTATAAAAGACGATGATGGACGGGTTTTTTCTAAAATTCATTCCAAATATTAAATAAACATAGATAAAAGTCCGCTTACAGTGGAGCCAATAGGAGCACCACTATTTCGTCCATAAAATCTGATAAATACCCATTGAAAAAGCGCCAACAATACTTCCTATACATTTTGTTAATTGAATAATAACCGAACATTAATGATGTTGTTATTATAAGCACTAACACAAACTTTTTATAGCGGTGACATGATCACTTCCTGTGAGCCAATGTTTACATCATCGTCTGCTGATTCATTGCTTCCCCGCTCCCTGGAAGTTTATTGCTGATCATAAATCATGCCTCTAACCAGGACAGAAGGTGGCTGGTGGTACAATTTGAAAAGTTGGGAAACTTCGACCACCACTTAGGGTCTGGAACTAGCAGGAACAACGTGAAAAGTGATTGTTCCCCCTGCGACCCTACCTCGTCTCTTTGCAAGGATTATGAGACATTTTTTTAACTAAATGGGAATACCGTATTTCCTTGAATTGCCGCAGGGCATATAGTAGGCACCTGCCTTGAATTACTGCCGGGTCAAACTCGCTTCCCAAAATAATTAGCGCATGCTTAGTATTACTGCCTGGTCAAACTTGTGACGTCACAAGTGACACTTCCCCTGTCATCATTTTCAAAATGGAGGAGGCTGATTTCAATACCAGTATTTTAAAAACGCATAAAGGGAAGAAGATTAAGAGCTATTCAGTAGGATTTAAGGTCAAAGCTTACATCACACTCAGCCGGCGTGAGAAGAGGTTTTAAAATAATTAGCGCATGCTTACTTTAACCGCATGCCTTTGGTAAGCGCAGGAGTGAGAAGAAGTTTTAAATTAATTAGCGCCCCGGCAGCAATTCAAGGAAATACGGTATATGAATATCCGAGCAGTCAGCATCCTAATGACAGCAGACATTGCACAGTTGGTGATGTTTTATTATGTTTGTTGGCTCACAAAGTCTGCAGTAATGCGTTTTTTAAATTAATGCGCCGCGTATGCTTAAAATTATCAAAATATGTACAATATTAAATGTTATAATAAATGTGTTCATTACTACATTACATATATGCTTACATCATGTATATAAAACCTTAATGAAGGCGTTTGGATGGTCCCAGAGGCTCCATTCACTTTTGATCAAATGTATTTAATATTTAGAATGCATTAAAAAAAAATCCATCTGTCATGTCTTTCATAATGACTGTGAACAATAGGCAAAATTCCCCAAAAAGTGCAGTTCCCCTTTAAATACAGTAGAGAAGGAGCAAGACTGCTTACTCTAGCACTTCAAAGATGTGTTGTCCGCGATGCTTTATATTTCAATCGACAAAATTTACTGTAACTTTAGTCAACGAAAATGTTGAGGAATCTTATCGACTAAAACTGGACTAAAACTAAATTAATTTATATGACTATAACTAAGACTAGAACTAAAATTCTGCAATTTCATATTCTTATAGCCAGACTTGTTTATTTATTTCCATCCCTGACAGTTTTGGCTACAACTGTGGCCTTTGTCAGAGGTTGTCACGTGACATTGCTGTGATGGGATTGGCCACCTCATGGATTGGGACAATGCACGTGTCATCGGCACAGAGAGCAACAAATACCACTGTTGGATCAGAGAAGCCATCCAGATCTGGAAGGACGCGCGCCACCCAGACTGAACCGGGACGAGGGGGTGTACAAACTTTCCCACAAACTTGGACACAGTCCTGAAGAGGTCGGACTGCAGATGGCACTGTCCGCCTTCTACTACAAGCAAGAAGACAGCACCAAAAACTGTTTAAACCAGCTGACCAGACACGTCACAGCAACATTACACGACCACCTCTGAGGAAAGCCACAGTTGTAGCCGAAATGGTCAGGTACGGAAATAAATACACAGGTCTGGCTATATAGGGATGGCGTGGCACAGTGGCCGGGCGCAACCCGAGGGTCCCTGGTTCAATCCCCACCTAGTACCAACCTCGTCACGTATGTCGTGTCCTGAGCAAGACACTTCACCCTTGCACCTGATGGGTGCTGGTTAGCGCCTTGCATGTGGCAGCTCCCTCCATCAGTGTGTGAATGTGTGTGTGAATGGGTAAATGTGGAAGTAGTGTCTAAGCGCTTTGAGTACCTTGTAGGTAGAAAAGCGCTATACAAGTACAACCCATTTATCATTTATATGAATAACAAATTGCATAATTATTTGATGATCTAATGAACAGCTGTCAAAATTAACAGACTTACTGCACATCTCAGTTGGGGTCCACAGTGGGGTGGGCTGGTATCTGGCGACGGCCCACTAGAGGGAAACAAAGCACACATTACAGCACTTGTTAAAGCCAGCATATTGATGATTTTCAATTCATATATGCTACCTCATGTAAGTGAGTACGCCCCATTCATTTTTACAAATATTTGATCATATATTTTAATTGGTCTTCTTGCAAATATTTGATCATCCACACTGAATAATTGACATTTTTACACAATGTTTGTTAAGTAGTCAGACTTCGGTACAAAAGTTAGTACACTTCTTCGGGAAAATGTCTGAAGTATCAATATTTTGAGGAGCTACTTTTATTTTCCAGCACTGCTTTAACTTTCATATGCATTAAATTAACTAGACCATCACAGTTGTCTTCTAAAATCATCTTCCACTGCTCCTTATGATGACATTACAGACTTGGTGGGTGCTAAAGCCCTTGTGCTTCACCACCTGCCATGTGAGGATGATGCTCAATGGGGAATCTGGTCTGGAAAAACGCTTGGACAACCCATCACCTTTTTCAAGTTAGCTTTTGGTGATGTTCTTGGGGACATTAAGTTGGAATACTGCCCTGTGGCCCAGATTCAGTCAGTATGTCACAGTACACCTTGGCTGTCATGTTTCCTTCAATGAACTAACACCTCAGTGATGGCAGCACTCTTGCAGCCCCAGATTGTGACACTCCTGATTGACTGTAGGTAAGTTACTGTTGACTTTTTACTCTTCACTTGGTTGCCGCCACACATATTTGGCACTATCAGAACCAAATAAGTGTATCTTGGTCTCGACAGACAAGAGTACGTGGATCCAGTAATCCATGTGCCGTGGTCTGCTGGCCTTCAAAAACAGTTTTTTGTGCATCATCCTGAGAAGAGGCTTTGTTCTGGGACAACAGCCTTGCAATGCAGACCAATTTGAAGCTGTGTATGGCATATGGTCTGAGCACTGATGGGTTGACTCCAGATCCCTCTAACCTCTGCAACAATGCTGGTAACATTCATACGTAGGGAGGGGTTCCCATACTCGGCACCACAGTGGCATGGGCTAAGACAAACGGCAGTAACCAGAAAAGTAATAGATATCTGTGTCTCCTTTTGGTGCTAAATTAATAGTTATTAATGAAATGCAGCAAAAAATACATAGCAATACAGCCAAGATAACTGTACAGACAAGTTTTCACATCAAAAGATGCCAACTCAGCCACCTCCAATAACAAGGGTTTGAAGATATACCATCATAATTGTTGTATACTGTCAAAACTGCTATAATTTTAAATGCTGATTACGGAATTAGGCTGACGTATACAGCACTGTGGCATCTTTTAGGTACCACGCATGTAATAAGAATCAATACTAATAATTTAGCACCAAAAAGAGACACCAATACTTACTTAGTTTTTCAGGCCTAGTTAATATTGTTTACTACTAATAACTTGAGGTAATGGTACATGTTCTGCCTGTCATGGCAAGTTCAATTTCGGCCATGGTTTTGTCAGGTAGGGCACCCGACGTAAAAAATAAGACAAAATAATTAATGCAAGTGACTTGCATTGGCAACCGCTGATTGTTAGAAAAAGTCACTTTTGTTGTCAGAAGTTTAGACATTTATGGTAGTGTATAGTTTTTTTGATGGGACAGTAAAGTTACATTGTTATACAAGCTGTAAACTGTGTTACTGTAATTTTTTCAGTGTTGTTCCATGAAAATATATTTTCAAATGTTTGCAGAAATGTAGCGTGTACTCACTTCCCAGATACTCCCTAGGTGCATCTCTTAATGAATTAAAACAAATTATTGTGCAAAAGTTATTTAATTTAAGTAGTTTATTAAATTTAACTTTACGTCAATACTAATATTTTCGTTTACAGTGTGGGAGACTTGGTTGTTAATTTCCCTATAAATTAGTTTTATAGTTCCAATATACGCTAAACCTCAACTGACACTGCTCTCGGAAAAAAACTTGTATGGAGTCCCATGACCTCTTTTATAAGAGTTTCACTTTTTGAATTGAACTACTAAAACAAATGAGATGTTCAAATAATTTGAATTAATTGAGATGCACCTATAAATGTTCCCTCCTAACAATGTAGATAATACTTTCAAATCAAATGGGAAGCACTCGCTGTCTTAAATCTGTTCACAAAAGTCTTACTCTGAGCCATTTCCTGTCAGAGGTGCAGAGGCCACAAGACTTCCTGTTTTGCTGAGTGACTTCAGCAAACTGCAAAAATAGAGCAGCATATAATTAGATGTGTTGGGAGGATAAGAGCGGTATCCATGGTCTACTTTATGTCGATCTAACACTATGTTATAGTCAAATATAAACTAACAAAACATCCAATGATTGTCTTTGAATTTAGCTTCATCGTGCATTTCATTTATAATCTGTAATATTACATTACGTTATACACTGTACACAAGGCTTTCTGGAAGAACCTTTATGGTGCAATGAAAGATGACCCCGCCATGACTCAAGTAAATTCATGACTTTACCATGACTCAAATAAATTATGATTTACCTGGCCTTCTCCCCCTGCTGCTGCTGCTGTAGTCGCTCTCGCTCCTGCCAGATGAGCAGCGAACCCGGCTGGCGCCGTTCCTCCATGGTGGGGCTGGATGGGGACACCGGTGATGGGGAGGCTGACGAGGGCAGGGCAACCTCCTTGTGCGAAGTGACTCTACATTTAAGAGAACAAAACTTGTTTTAGTTAAACTGTCTACCCCTTTGGATGAAGACAGAGGCACTGCAATCAGTGTAATGAGTATTAAAAAATATAGTTAATGGCGTGGTCGGTCATCAGTGATTAATATCACATTCGACAACAAGATGCAGCTGTTAAATTAATGTATATTCGTTTTATATTCCTGGGTCAAACGCAGAGGACAAATTTCACCACACCTAGTGTGTGTGACAATCATCGGTACTTTAAATTTAACTGTTCATGTAGGCAGTGGAAAATCATTTTTTCAGTGAAGTACCCCCTGTGTATTACATATTTCAGCCAAGAATCCTATAAGATGTTAATTTAATTTCTACAAAAACTGATAAAACACAGCACTGCAGCATCAATCACTCTAATTTATAACTGTCCAAAAACAGTGCTCATAAACACTGATCTTTTTTTTTTTTTTTTTTTTTTAAATTGCATATAAAATAATTTCAGGTTAATTACCAATAAACCATTAATTTTCAACTTTGTAAAAAAAAAAAAAGGCTAAAGCACAATATTATATAAGCTAAAAAGTTATATATATTTAAAGAAAAAAAAGCAAATTAACTTTGTCTTATCAAATTTGCATTACACCTTTTCACTCATTTCCCTTTATTAATATGTTTTTTTATGTTGTTCATTTTGCAATATGCTACAGGCCACACTTAGCCCCCGAGTCACATTTTGGACCCTCGCTCCTTGAAAAAACTGTGTACATTATCAATTCAAATTGCCCTCAGGGTTTCCCCAACATAATTGATCGAGGCGACCCGCCACAGCAAAATAAAAGCTGCCACACCTTGAAAATGAAGGTTTCTTACGTGAAAAAACAATTATTATAATGTATGAATGGATATATAAATAGCCTATTATTTACGTACTATTGACTAGCGATGTACCGAAATTTCAGAGACAGTGCTGCCCAAATAAGATATTTTGATGCAAGTAATATGTACGGAAATATCTGGAGCAGACGCAACATGTCTGTGGTACGGACATTATTTAATATATCCGAGATACACCCATAGACAGCTATCTACAAAATGTGCAGTGTGCAAATATTAAGAGGACAGAGGCAGCTTTTAAGGAAAAAGAAGGCTGGAGAAGCAGCACAAAGCAAGCGTGATGTGAATAAGGCTTGCTGCAACGCTCGCTGTTTGTCGTGGACATCGAGCAATAGCACGAGTAGTCTCCAATAACACCAGAGAAAGATGCTAGATTGGTTGATAGTCGTTCTTGATAAAGAAAAAGTCACTAAAAGGGTTGGAGAAGACTTTAGAAACTTGAAACATTCTCAAAACAGTACATTGTACAATAAGCGACAACAATTGAAAATGGAACAAGAATGATGTAAGAAAAATATATATTCATACGAATTAATAATTGTTTTTAAATGTATGTATAACTTTTTTCACCCTTTTTAAAGAAAATATAAGGCTCATCACAGATTATGCAAATTATATGATGGCGTCATATTAACCACGCCCCCTGTTAATTTTCCTATAAATTAGGTTTATAGTTCCAGTATACACTAAACCTAAAACAAGATGCACCAGATCTCACTTTTGAGCTTCATGGCAAAGGCTGTGAGTACTTGCATACATGATAGTTATTTGTTTATTCTAAATATATTTGCAAAAATCTCAAAAAAAAAAAAAAATCCACAATGTCATTATGGGGTATTGTGTGTTGAGGACAAAAATGAAATTATTCCATTTCGGAATAAGGCTGTAACATTACAAAACATGGAAAAAGTGAAGCCCTGTGACTAATTTACGGATGCACTGTATTTATGTCAAGTATCCCAAGGGGTACAAGTGCCGCCATTTAAGAACCACTGAATTAGTGATTGTTGTCAGGTGTCCACATGGTGATGAATGTGAAAGGTATTTTTCAAAGTACACAGTATAGGGGCCGGTGGCGGATTAAGTAAAGAATGTTCTGTTGACTTTCCCCAGCTCTGCAAATATTGTGTCACGTGACCTTGGAAAACAAGCATGAAACTGTGGGAAAGTGATAAAAAGTTACACACCGGCATACTGTGGAGTCGTTATTGTGGGACGGCGACGCTCTCCCCTTCAGCTGCTGGAAATCAGTGACACAATCAAAAGAGGAAGTTGTGCAAGGAGGGTGCATAACGTCAAGCATAGCGACACACATACAAGTGGGCGTGTCGCAAGAGATGGCATTGGAAGGTCTGTCTTCATCTCGTCGTCCTCTTTCTCTGTCACGGTGCTGTTGAAGTCCATCTGCTCAGCTTGGCCGTTTACTGCAGATAAAGCACAATGGAGACTTTTATTCTATTCTGCAGTTTGACAGGATGTCTTCTACTGGCTGCGCTCACCATTGCTGGCGTCTAAAGGAGAGACTTCCTCCTCCTCCTCTTCCTCCTCCAGGTTTCTCTGGTCTCTGCTGACCTCAGACAAGCGGAGGGAACGCTCTGAGAAGTCATCTGCTGACTGGACGTATACACACACATACACACAGATATTAGTGGACATCAGAGCTTAATCCAGGCTTTAGGGACTAAATTTGGACTAAACTGACGAAATGCAATATAATGAGTACCTGGAGATCAGCAAATCATACTAGCATACATTCATGGCTCAAAATATGTGCAAAGTATGTAAAATGCATACAGTATGTGTGGCAGGTCTGCACTAGCATGTTTAACAAGTATTTGTTGTGTTGACTTACTTCATTTCCAGACCATCTTTTGCTGCCGCTATCAACGCTATTAAAACCAGAGTCCAAGCCTCCAAACTGACTTGTGAACAGCTCCTGGTCTGACAAACTGCAATACGCACGTCACTCATTGGGTCAATGAGGTTAGTGATCATGTTGCTGAGCTTAGCAAAAAAGTCACTGACCAGCTGTTGAAGCCTGTGGGCCTTAAGTGTCTCTCCAGCTCTTCCTGACTCCTCTTACAGGCCTCCATGTTGAGATACTTAAAGATGTGGTACTTGCCCTTGGAGCAGGTTTGTGCCGGGGGCATCTGCAGCGGGTTGTTGTCCAGCAAAATGCTTTGAAGGTGCCGCAGGTGGCGGTAGCACAAGGGAACCCGGGTGATGCGATTGCAGGACACATCAAGGCGGACAAGCGGTAGTTCTGAGATTTCTAGACACGGGTGAAAAAATGGCCCTCTGTTGACTATGTGGTCTAATGATTGTATGTCAAGGAAATGATTCAGTCGCATGTGTGTGTACCCTCAGGTAAAGCAGTGAGTTGGTTTCTCCTCAGGTTTAAGTCCCGGAGACACTCCAGCTGACCCAGCTCAGCGGGTAAACACTGCAGCTCATTACAGCTCACGTCCTGACAAAGACAAAACGCAAACAGGGACATGAAAAAACACAATGGGATGATACTGGAACACGTGCATGTGTGTGGCGTGTGCATGTGGTACCTACCAGCTGTCGGAGATTTGTGAGGGAGAATATCGAAGCGGGCAATGAAGACAGCTTGTTGTTGCTGATGATGAGCACCCGCAGAAGAGGAAGCTCAAACACTGACGGAGATAAACTGGACAGAAGATTTCGGCTGGGGACGCAAAGATACGTTTCATACTAATTATGAATGTACTGATCACAGTAAACAGTTTATATGCTTACGATTGCTGCGAGCTTTACTATACTTTGAGGCTACAACGGTGTCTCTCAAATATACATTAATTTCTCTGTGGCTGCCTAGGGCTGGGTATTTCCAAGAACTTCAACAAACCACGATATGATAAAACATTACAACATTGTGGTATAGTGATATATTGAGATGTTCTACAAAGTTCACTGATACATTTTTAAAAAAGCATCTCAAAATACAAGTTGTATAATATGTACTCTAAATGACTGTAATCATACTTTGGATGAACAGAGTTTAAAAACAATTAAAATGATACATTTCAATTCATTGCAATCATACATGAAGTGGATCAAGTTTATTGCAATGTAAATGTTAGAAAAATTCCCTCTACGTATTGCTGTCGACTTCTTGTACTGCCTTGCTCACCACTAACCCCGCAGAGCGTGATAGCAGTACAGCGACACTTTGCGTAGCGGAAGTGCCATGTCCTTGAAATAGAAACGGCCCAAAATATGGCTTTTGAATAAATAAATATAAATACATATTTTTAATTAAGACATTATCAATGACACAATATATTACCATATTGCATTTTGCCCGTCATAAATACATTGTGTTAGGAATTCTTGATGTTTATGTACATCGATGTAAAGACACTTATTTTGAAACCTTTTACACGGTTGAAACTTTTTTTTTTTAAATGTTATGATCAGTAGCTTTCTGTCAGTGCAGAAGTCATTCCAATTAAAGCCTAAGACTCAAATAGATCAACACTATAAATGTAGAAACTAAAAAAAAAACATTTCAATCACAGTTTTGTGTGTGCGCTCAGGATGAGTTTAAGTGGCTGGCTGTGGATGGTTGTTGTGCCTACTGTATTTGGCATTTTTGTGAGACATTTTTTACAAGTCCATATAATTAATAAATGGGTTGTACTTGTATAGCGCTTTTCTACCTTCAAGGTACTCAAAGCGCTTTGACACTACTTCCACATTTACCCATTCACACACTGATGGAGGGAGCTGCCATGCAAGGCGCTAACCAGCACCCATCAGGAGCAAGGGTGAAGTGTCTTGCCCTCGGGTTGCCCACGCCTACTCTCCCGCTGCGCCACGCTTACTTTCGACAGATGCACATTTGATTTCAACGATGGTGGTGCATCTTTAAGTTTAACTTCACTGCTCGAGTCCACCATGTTAGCGCCTAGTTAGTTTTTTTTCTTCTGTAACTTATGCTTTGCCAAATTTTCCGCCACTCATGTCCCGTCCCTACTGTGAATGACATGTAAGGAGCGAGGAAAGGAAACACCTGTGATAAAAGATTACTGCAAAAAAAGCGATACACTGCGAGACATAATCGTATTATACGATAATATCAAGATACATTTAATTTCACATTTCATTAAAAAAGCGCCTAAACACACACAAACTCTGATTTTAAATTGACACAAATCAGATATTTTTTGCCAGTCCAAACGCTCCAAAATGCTTTAAATCTGATCTTATCGCGTCACATTCAGGCCACATCAGGAAGTAGTCCGAATCCGATTGGAATCTAAGCTTTTAAAATGTGACTTTAATATAGCTGGAAATGTGTCCTGAAAGCGTCCTGTATGTGACTTTTGTGTCATTTTTGGGTGAGCTTGCCAGTGAAAGTAGATACATCATAACAACATCCTGTTTCGGTGAACAAAGTATTTTTTTTGGCGGCCAAATTTTCGTTTCATCGCTGGTCAATAGTGCGCAAATATCAGGCTATATGTAATGTATGGAGATGCGTATATATTATATACTTTGATTCTGAATAAATAGCAATTGTTGAAGAACCCAAATTGACGTGTACACTGTGGCATATTTGCTTACATGTTAAGAACTACATTGCAGAAGTTGTTTACGTTTGGGAGTTGAAAAATAATCACACTGATGTCTGTGATGCCTCTACTTAACAACCATAAAAAGATTAGTAACCCTCCAAAATATATTAAACTGTATATATTCATTCACTCATATTACCTTAATTTATTTTCACGTAAAAGAAGTTTGGCAACTTTTATTTTGTTCATTTACGGAATCAAATCAACTGCTTCTGTTTACACTATCGAACCGCGCATGCAAATGACATTGAGGCCACATTGTACGCGTTTATACTGGAGTCTAAAAAAGATCACATTTTACTTGCGGTGTTAACAGTCAGCTGGAAAAAAATATGATTTCAAAAACTTTGGCCTGCAGTGTTAAGTAGTCTGAGACACAGGTCAATAAGTAGTTAGTTTAATTTACTGTATTTAGCAACTAGGAATGCATCGTAACACCATGGTTATTGTAACCAAAATGATCACGGTATTGTTGAATGTGCTCCAAAGTGCTTTTCAAGCACACCTTTTGAATGTTTAAATAGGTTTATCTTCTTCCATTGTGATTTGTAAAGGTTAGTGTTTTTAATGCAAAAGGAAATATTAGGGTCGCACATCCAGTTTATGGGACATCCGGCAGGTTCACACGGGTGTAGACACATCTGTGTCATATGTGTATGTCTCTTGTATTCATGTTAGCATTTAATCAAGCTAGCGATTAGCTTGCTAGCACGCTTCTCCAGTAAGTAAATGAGCAGTATCACCAGTGAGTGTATCGAAGAGCGGTTGTTAATCTCAGTTTTACCATAACTTGAATTTAAAAATGGTACTACTAAATGTAGGGAGTTTTACCAATGTTTATAATTAAATTCCCAGTAGAAACAAAGAGCATCTTTCTCACCTGAGATTGAGGTAGTTAAGGGCCTGGAGGTTGCCCAGGCAGGAGGACAGTGAACGCATACCATTGTGGTAGAGACTCAGCGTTTCTAAAGAAATGAACTGACCAAGGTCCTCTGGAAGCTCACACAGACGATTCTTGGACAGATCTGGGAAAAAAACACAAATTGAACATTTTTAGCAGGTTTGCTTAAAAATCCTCTTTTCACACTTCACTTTAACTGCTCACCATATGCTCTCACCTGGAGAAAAACTGGTAATAAGTGCAGCAAGCAAGCAAAAAGCACTCACTAGACTAGATGTCTGCTGCAAAAAGCACCATTAGAACTGAGCTTCTACAGACTCAAACGTCAGTCAGTGGCAGACAGGCCGATGGCTGTTTATTGATTTGTTTTTGTACGTTGCACAGCAGCAGGAAGGTATTTTAACAAAGCTCTTGTTGGAATGGAATGGCACAATGTAAGACATGAATATATGATCTCGAAAGAAATGAAATTAAATGAAAGAAAGAAACATTTATATTTGCACCATTAAATGTGGATTAAATACACACTGCAGCCTGGCATGCATTTTGTTTCATGTAATACAGGGACAGTGGATGGATGGCTGGAGTACAGTGGCAGTGTATCCTGATCTCTCCCAATCTTCAGTGTCCCATAGCTGCAGGGGCGCACCGTTAACAAAAGGTGGGGGTGGAAATGGTGTCTACGTGGGGGATGGAGATGCCTTCTGGTCTCAGTTGCCATTGTTACAAGAGACAACCAAATATGTGGCAGCCCCCGTTTTTACAAAAAGGTAAATGAACAGTAAACCTAAAGTAAACCCACTGCAGAAAAACTGTGAACATGTAAAACATTGTCAAAAATGTTAATAAACCTGTCTTACCTCGACATATACATGATGGGTGTATGATGAAATGGGCGATATGGCCTAAAATCTATGTTGGGATAAATATTGCAGCCTCCTTCGATAAACTATATCACAATACATAGTTTGGCATGTAAATGATAATAGAACCATTTCAAAACAGGTTACAAAGGCTAATAAAAAATGGTTAAAACGATAGGTTGATTGGCAACACTAAATGGTCCCTAGTGTGTGAATGTGAGTGTGAATGTTGTCTGTCTATCTGTGTTGGCCCTGCGATGAGGTGGCGACTTGTCCAGGGTGTACCCTGCCTTCCGCCCGATTGTAGCTGAGATAGGCGCCAGCGCCCCCCGCAACCCCGAAAGGGAATACGCGGTAGAAAATGGATGGATGGATGGAAACGTTTTAAAATGCTGATACTGACTGATACTTAACAATTTATTACAATTTTGATCACTAATAATATCAGAAAAAACACAGGACTTATTTCTTGAGTTGAAAGACAATAACAAAAAACGCTTTTGTGATAATACATTTGTTTTAATCTAATCACTGCAGTATTAATATACTGACACTATGAATGGTATTGTTAATGTCAATATTTGTATCGACCCTCTCACCCCTGTTTAATTCAAGAGCTCCAGTTTAGTTAAAAGAGGTCGGGGAAATAATAGATTTTTAGATGCATCGCAATTCGGACATGGACGACTATAAAATCAGTTACTCAATATCAATGATCAATATATTTATTGTAAATAAAGAAATGCAAACAGTTCTAAAATTTTGACTGCACCGAGAGATCAGACAAGCTCCTTTATTGTAGGGCTCATATGTTCCAGGTTTGCACACATTTCCATTAATTTAATAAATGTGGGAATTAATTTAACTTTTTCTTATTACAAATGCACTACTTTTTAAAGTTGCAAGCGACAAACACTTATATAGTGAAATACCGGTATGTTGGCAGTTATTCTCTTCTAAGCATCTTCCCAAACATCCTTATAGCGCTGGCAACAAAGACTATAAAGGCCTACTGAAACCCACTACTACCGACCACGCAGTCTGATAGTTTATATATCAATGATGAAATCTTAACATTGCCGGTTTAGTTTACAAAATTGCAATTTTAAATTTCCAGCGAGGTATCCGGTTGAAAACGTCGCGGAATGATGACGCTTATGTTGACGCGTGCTTGTGACGTTATTGGTTAAGAGCGGACATTTTAGCCCAGCACCACTCACGGCTAAAAGTCGGCTGCTTTAATCGCATAATTACATAGTATTTTGGACATCTGTGTTGCTGATTCTTTGGCAATTTGTTCATTTAATAATGGAAACTATAAAGAAGAATGCTGTTGGTGGAAAGTGGTGGATTGCAGCTGCCTTTAGTAACCAAAACACAGTCTGTGTTTATTTGTTTGCTGTGAAGCTTTAATATGGAACAGAGCGGTCAAGCGAACATGTTTCTCTACCACATGTCAACCAGCAAGTTTTTGGATGAGAAAATTGTGATACCGGAGACTTAAGCGGAGTTTGCGTCCTCCTGCAGCAGCTGTGACTTTCTTGGCTCCTCCATATGGCTTCCCTCAGAGACACTGGCGGTCACCGCAGCCCTCCGACTTTCAGGTATGACTTTATAATCTCACTAAAACACTAGTAACACAATAAGCAGATAAGGGTTTTCCAGAATTATCCTAGTAAATGTGTCTAATAACATCTGAATCGCTCCCACTGCCGTCGCCTTTTTTTTTTTTCCTAGTGCTTCACTCTAACTTTCCTCAACCACGAATCTTTCGTCCTCACTCAAATTGATGGGGAAATCGTCGCTTTCTCGGCCCGAATCGCTCTTGCTGCTGGTAGCTATGATTATAAACAATGTGAGGATGTGAAGAACCCTACAACCCATGACGTCACGCGCACATCGTCTGCTACTTCCGATACAGGCAAGGCTTTTTTTATTAGCGACCAAAAGTTGCGAACTTTATCGCCGATGTTCTCTACTAAATCCATCCATCCATCCATCCATTTTCTACCGCTTATTCCCTTTCGGGGTCGCGGGGGGCGCTGGCGCCTATCTCAGCTACAATCGGGCGGAAGGCGGGGTACACCCTGGACAAGTCGCCACCTCATCGCAGGGCCAACACAGATAGACAGACAACATTCACACTCACATTCACACACTAGGGCCAATTTAGTGTTGCCAATCAACCTATCCCCAGGTGCATGTCTACTAAATCCTTTCAGCAAAAATATGGCAATATCGCGAAATGATCAAGTATGGCGCATAGAATGGACCTGCTATCCCCGTTTAAATAAAAAAATCTCATTTCAGTAGGCCTTTAAGGGTCATGTAAGAAGCATGTGGACTGGCATTAACCTTCCGTGATTCAGCATGACAGCAGCAGACTGACAAGTTGCTGACATCGTCATGGTGCTGACAGATACAAGCCTGAAACATACTGACCTCTTTACGCACCGTTACACAGTGATACTATTGGATACTGTACTATGCATCATTCATAATACACCACCAGGTCCCCACACACATTGACATGAACAATCGCCATTTATCTGCCTAGAATACTAAAAGTACTTTCTCAGTCTTTGTTGGCCCTGCTTTTCCTTTGATTTCTATGTGGGTCACTGGTCAAGGGATAAAAATGATGTGCAGTGCTGCATAAAGTAGGACAACATTCCTTACCAAGCACTATGATGCAAAGTCCAATACAAGAGGACAGCTCTACTCAGACTACATTAAGGTAGTTTGAAATTACAGCTAGTTGTTCCTAACATTATAAGATTAAAAGTAATAAAATAATAATCTTCCTATGTTGGCAACATGAAAATAAACCTAAGCAAGCAACACAACACCTTTTCCAAATTTTTGGGGAAAAACTTTATACTGGTAAACATCCAGTTCATGTTTTTTCCACTTTTTACCAGAGCCATAGTGTAATAGATCCAGTACGCACTACTCACACTCGCAGACGGCTAATACACAACACTTGCTATGAAATCACTTCTTGGGGTGCGGCCAAAGGTGAATCACAAACATTTCATCGCACTAAAGGAATTAATGAGTCACATCATACAATTGAAAAGAAAGAAAGCTTTCAGTATCTCTTAATTGTGTTAGGTTGGAGGGCTATTCAGTTTTTTTTTTTGTTTTTGTTTTTTTAAAAGGAGGCCCTTGATGAATGATGAAAACAGGTTTTTGGAAACTCACAAGCAAATATTTCGCAACCACACGCTTTACTTCGACGGTTTCACAATTGCGGGTCGTATCAAATGTTTTTACACTGTTCTACTAGCAAGTAAGGCATCAAGTAGCACAAGGAGGTACCAATCATCTACACTTGAGCAGTCATTCGAGATGGAAAAGTCTCAGGGAAACTACAGAGAAGCCGAATGACTGTAATAAGCACCTCGAGCTGAGCGACGTCCATTCAACACAAAGAAAGAGTGCTAAAATTAAAGAGAAGCATTTGAGAGTAGAAGAGTAAAATGAATATGCCAAAGACCCTTCTTACAACAGATGATGGCGTGTGTTATGTCCTTGGCAGAGAAATCTCTTCTGACTTGGCCTTCTCTCCTCCTACACTCTCGCCTCTCTCTGTGAATCTTCACCTCCTCCTCCTCCTCGCTCATCTTTCCCTCCCACTGACAGCACGTTTTCATGCAAAGCTCCGTTTTTGAACGCATCAACAGCAGAAAAGAAATTTATCTCAGCGATAATGTCTGTACAAATGTGATTGCAAGTTGCAAATCAAGAGTGCAGCATAGTGAAAAGTGAGATATTGAGCAGATGGTAAAACCAGCAAAACTAACAAATTGCACTAACAAATTGCCATGGCAACCGCATGCACACGTCCGGGCTATGAAAACACGGCTACACAACGAAAGAAGAATGTGGTGAAGTAATTGTAGCAGGCATTAAATAAGAAGTAAGTAGTAAAATAGTAATGTTACATTATGCACAGAGGACTATTCCGAGAACACTGTAGATGAAGAGTGCACACACACAAAACAAAATAAAATTTAACAAAATCTCAATTCACAATTTCACATACACATCCGTTATAATTTTAAATAGTCCAATTCAAACTTCTAATCTAACAAAATATACTTAACAAATGCTGCCATTTTACTCGAGGACTCAGCATGATGGCCGACACTGCTTTCTCACTTTCCATTGTTCATCATTTTGGAGTTTTAAATTATTTTTCTTTCGACACGCCTCTTTATTACATGCATGATTGTATCGTGGAGTTGCATGATCTCAACATTTTTTCTAACTTGATGGATTGTTTTGTCGTTTTCTTCATTTCTATTAAACTGTCCTTCTGAGACATTCCAAGAAGAATGTCATAAAGACCATTAGAAGTTTCTTTATAGCAGAACAAGACTAGAAGTCAAATAATGATATTAAAAATATTTAAAATAATATAATAACATAAAATAGTGTGACTTCTTTCAAATGAAAGCATGTGGCGCTGTGTTTGCAAGACAAATTAATCATCAACAAGTGCAATTCTAAGCAAGAAAATTGGAATTCAAATATTTTGCAAAATGGTGCATTCCCACTGTAGATTAGGTCAGTTTCAAAAAGATGGATGGTCTTTTCGTATATCCAACTGTTAAACCTCAAAAGGTGTCCTACAGCGAGTGTGCACGTTGTAGGCTATTCAAAAACGTCCAAGCAGCTTTAAGCAATTACTGTCTTCTGCACAATAACCTCATGTCAAACCTACATCACTGAAGGCTACCAATTACATTGAAGACTGTTGATGATCCATTGCAGGGCTTGACTGCCTGCACTCATGGACATCCTTGCCAATTTGGTACACTTTTTATATTTCTTGTGACCCAATTACACAGGACCACAATCACAGGTTAATCTCAAGTTATAGAATAGAAAGTACTTTGTTGATCCCTGGGGGAAATTCAGATTCAGAAATTCAAATTTATAGTTTTTCACAAAATGAACGCCTCGGACAAATGTATCTTTTTTTAAAGAACCTTCTCACACAACAACAAAGCTACAGTAATGATTTCAAAGTGATGCTGAAAACAACACTGTGTTAGATGTAGGCGTGGAAATAGTCTCTAGATTCGATTACGATTCAGGGGCTACGATTCAATTACATATGTATTATTTTGTAGGAGTGTAATGACTCGTTTTAACAACAATTCAATTCAACTCAGAATATAGTTGCCGATACGATTCAAGAATGACGTTATTTTTTTAGAACTATAGCATCCGAAACAATTCAGTGAGTTAAAATGTATCTTTTTAGCCAAAAATTCTAACAAGTGTAACTGAAATAAATACTGGACACTACAGGTGAAGTTTCCTAAACTCCTGTTATTTCTTGAGAAAGTATTACCATAGATACAGTGGTTAAAATTACCAAAAATCAGCAGAGTACAGGTACGTATTTTCATGCCCATTGATCATCTTGTGTATTTTCCTTGAGTGCAGGCTCCTCCTTAGAGGGTGGGTGGGTGTACACGACACTCAAAATATTACATTTCAGTTCTCTGGGCAGATAAAATGGCCTTAACTTCAAAGTCAGATATTCCACATTCAGAGCAGGAGTTTGAAATCATATTAATGTCTGTGTACCATGCTTGTTTATTAACAAGGGCAGGCGTTCCTCCTACCCGAGTCTTGCCGTTGAAGTTGAAATCCGTCCATCATGTTTTCCAGACACTAAACATGGGTCAAAAAGTGAGACATGTCTGCGCTCTTCAGCTTTATTAAGGTCGTCTGATCATAAAAAACTTTTTCAGTGTATGTCCTTCAAGCTCTGGACAAAAAGCTGAGGAAAAGAAGTAAAAGAAGGTTGAGTCGGACGCCTCTGTGACATTGCCTTGTGGAGAGCGCTATCTTGGATCTTTTCACAGAACATTTGCAGTATGCAACCATTCGAAAAAGGGGTAAAAACAGCTGTATATAAATGTCTGCTGTTCTTAAAGCCAATGTTTTCTTATTGATAAAATTGATTCATTAGCTTTTAAAGGTCTACTGAAACCCACTACTACCGACCACGCAGTCTGATAGTTCATATATCAATGATGAAATCTAAACATTGCAACACATGCCAATACGGCCGGGTTAGTTTACTAAATTGCAAATTTAAATTTCCCGCAGAAAAATCCTGCTGAAACATTGCAAGTGACGTCACGGATTGTAGAGGACATTTGGTTCTAGCATCGTTCCCAGCTATTAAGTCGTCTGTTTTCATCGCAAAATTCCACAGTATTCTGGAAATCTGTGTTGCTGAATCTTTTGCAATTTGTTCAATGAACAATGGAGACATCAAAGAAGAAAGCTGTAGGTGGGAAGCGATGTATTGCGGCCGGCTTTAGCAACACAAACACAGCCGGCGTTTCATTGTTTACATTCCCGAAAGATGACAGTCAAGCTTTACTATGGAACAGAGATGTCAAGCGAACACGGTTGGATTGGACCACACACACAAAGTAGTGTATTATGTGTATTAATAAAAAACATTTTACCATTCTGTATTCTGAAGGCGATCCATGTTGTGTGCTACTCCAGGATCAATATGCGTCCTCCTGACCGTCACCGTCAGCATCGGGTTCAAAGCGGTATGGCTCTATCCCTTGTTGCGGTTGGGCCTAGCCGAGTGGTCCTGCCACCCCCACGACTGCCACAGCGCCTCTCACAGCATCTTCCCTATCTGAATCGCTCCCAATGCCGTCTTTTTTTTCCTAGTCCTTCACTCGCACTTTCCTCATCCACGAATCTTTCATCCTCGCTCAAATTAATGGGGAAATCGTCGCTTTCTCGGTCTGAATCGCTCTCGCTGCTGGTGGCCATGATTATAAACAATGTTCAGATGTGAGGAGCTCCACAACCCGTGACATCACGCGCATATCTTCTGCTACTTTCTGTACAGGCAAGGCTTTTTTATCAGCACCAAAAGTTGCGAACTTTATCGTCGATGTTCTCTACTAAATCCTTTCAGCAAAAATATGGCAATATCGCGAAATGATCAAGTATGACACATAGAATGGACCTGCTATCCCCGTTTAAATAAGAAAATCGCATTTCAGTAGGCCTTTAAAACATTGTTAGCTCGACATATAGCTTCTGGAAGGCCAAAAAGTCGATCTATCGATATATCAATCAATCGTTACACACCTATCAATTATGCTTTTTTATTATATTGTGTATTATCATATTATGTGTTTTTGCTCCGGGTCTCCACGCTAGTTACGCATTTTGGTACAGTCTGGATCACATTAACTAGAAATATTTGGAAGTTTGTCCATCGATTCTGAATCATCTATGTTCCAATCGTAATAGATCAAACCTTAGATAGAGGTGCCTTCAGAAGCCGTTTGAAAATACTACATCATGAACTTTCCTGCTAAATGAGCCATCTGGGAGGAAACAGTGTGAAGGTTCAAGGATCTGCCAATTTACATAATAAGGCATACAGAACCTGGCTTTTCAATATTCACCAGTCAGTCCTTCTCACAAACCATTAGATTATTTACATAACCTCAAAGTGTTCTATTGGGTCACAGCAGGAGCATCTGTGCAGTAGGGCTACAACGATTAGTCGTCATTGTAGAAAAATGTCGACAATGAAATTTGTCTTTGAAAATTATATTTGTTGTGATGTCATCACTGTTTTTACGGGCGGAAATGGCCCACACTGCCACTCGCATTAACTACATGTAAAGTTTGAAGACATTTCTTCTTACTTTTGTTAAAAACATGAATACCTTGCTCATTTTGCTAAGTGGACCTTGTTTTTATGGCAGTACATCTGTGATACACAAGCATTTAAAAGGGAACATTATCACCAAACCTATGCAAGCGTCAATATATACCTTGATGGTGCAGAAAAAAGACCATGTATTTTTTTAACCGATTTCCGAACTCTAAATGGGTGAATTTTGGCAAATTAAACGCCTTTCTGTTTATCGGTCTTTTAGCGATGACGTTAGAACGTGACGTCACCGAGGTAATACACCCGCCATTTTCATTTTCACATTACAAACACAGGGTCTCAGCTCTGTTATTTTCCGTTTTTTGGAACTTTGGAGACATCATGCCTCATCGGTATGTTGTCGGAGGTTGTAACAACACTAACAGGGAGGGATTCAAGTTGCACCACTGGCAAGAAATCTGCCGCCAGACCCCCATTGAATTTGCCAGAGTGTCTGCACATTTCACCGGCGTTGCTAAGACGGACATGGCAGAGAGATGTATGGATAACCTGCAGATGCATTTGCAATGATAAAGTCAACTAAATCACAAAGGTGAGTTTTGTTGATGTTGACTTATGTGCTAATCAGACATATTTGGTTGCAGCATGACTGCCAGCTAATCGATGCTAACATGCTACGCTAATCAATGCTAATATTCTATTTACGCTAGCTGTATGTACATTTGAAACTAGATACCCACATTTAATGCGAAACAAACACTTACCAATCGACGGATTTAAGTTGCTCCAGTGTCACAAGATGCGGAAGTCCTGATCGTTTGGTCTGCACATTTTTCCAGCGATGCTAATAAGGCAGCCATGCTATGGGTCACTTCATTAGGTACACCCATGCTATGGCCGAATAGCGTCAATAGCTATTCGCTCAATAGCTTCAATTTCGTTTTCGCTATTTGCCTCCATACTCCGACCATCTGTTTGAATACATGCGTAATCTGTTGAATCGCTTAAGCCGCTGAAATCCGAGTCTGAATCCGAGCTAATCTCGCTATATCTTGCTGTGGTAACCGCCATGTTGTTTGTATCGGCAGCACTGTATGACGTCACAGGGAAATGGACAGTCGCACCGCAAATAGGGAAAATCAAGAACTTTAAAGCTTTTTTTAGGGAAATTCCGGGAGGTGTAAAATTTTGAAAAAAACTTCTAAAAATAAAACAAGCCACTGGGAACTGATTTTTTTTGTTTTTAACCCTTTTGAAATTGTGATAATGTTCCCCTTTAAAGCAGAGGCATGATGTCGGACATTTGGAGACAGGATTGATTGATTGATTTTTGAAACTTTTATTAGTAGATGGCACAGTTCAGTAAATATTCCATACAATTGACCACTAAATGGTAACCCTATAATAAGTTTCTCAACTTGTTTAAGTCGGGGTCCACGTAAATCAATTCATGGTAATGTATGATGGATGGGTGCCATCTCAATCTCAGTAAAATTGTTAGCGTCTACCTTGCTAGATAGCTAGCTAGCTAACAAGAGTGAGACAAAGTTGTGTGAAAAATAACTTTAAATATCTTATTAGCCTAATTCAGACAGCTAAATTTGGTCTACATCAATTCAAGTACGTTTTAAAGCAGCCACAATTTGCAATGCCGAAAAAAGCACTTCAATGCGAACTAAGCACGTGCATACACACACACACAAAGAAAGACTGAAAGGCACCAACGCATACATTATATTAAATTTTAGGAATTAATCAAATATATAATTCTACACATTGAGTATTTGCAATTCCATCAAAAAAGGCACTTCAACAAACACCAACCGCGCGTGAACACACAGAGAAAGATAGACAGTCACCAATGCTGAGGTATCATTAGGGATGATGTTTGATAAGAAATTAACGAGTTCCAGCCTATTATTGAATCCTCTTATCGAACCGTATCCTTATCGATTCTCTTATCAAGTCCAGATAGGTTGTTGTACATGGAAAAAATATATATATATTTGGTTTAACAAAAGCTCACTTTTATGATATAAGAAAAAAATAAAATCTAATAAATATTGACTTTTACCCCCCTAAAAAAATAAAATAAAATAAATAAATATATACTGTTGTTACCCAAAGTATATTAAGTGGGATTTTTCAGAAAAACAAATATATACAGTAACACAAAAACAACCTGTCTCTGTGATCACTATAGGTGTATAAATAATAATATGGTGTTAAATAAAATCAGTCCCTTGGGCACAAAACTGAAAATACAGCTCTCCAAGAAGTGCACTTCTGCTACTATTTGACATAACTGTTTGTTATGATGCTTTGACATTTTTGCACTTTATTTCTTTATTGAAAGAAAATTCAATGCTATGCAGAGAAAAGTTGTTTACAAATGTGGTTACAATGCTAAAATATGAAAAGTTAAAGCTAAAAAAAGAAATACACTTTATTGAGTTAACATTATTTCTTTATGAGCTAGGGCAGGGGCGCTCACACTTTTTCTGCAGGCGAGCTACTTTTCAATTGACCAAGTCGAGGAGATCTACCTCATTCCTATTTATAATTTATATTTATTTATTTATGAAAGAGACATTTTTGTTAACAAGTTAATGGTGTTTAATGATAATACAACCATGTTTAACACACATAGATTCCTTTCTTTCATGAAGACAAGAATATAAGTTGGTGTATTTGATTCTGATGACTTGCATTGATTGGAATTAGACAGTGGTGCTGATAACGTCCGCATTTTCAAATGGAGGGAAAAAGAAGTCCTCCTTTCTGTCCAATACCACATGAAAGTGGTTGGATTTGGCATCTCATTTGTCCAACTTGCATACTCGTTTTTAAACATTTTGTTATGAGAGTAGCATATGTGTGTGGCCCTTTAATGTCTGGCAGCAGGTGAATGACGTCAGTGAGAGTGCGGGTGGGCAAGCAAGTGAGAAAGCGGTCGCTGAGGGCGGGGGAGAAATACATTGGCATCAAACTCCGTAGCTTGCTAGCTTGTGCACGCTAGCTTTCTGAGACTCTTATTTTGTTAGCAGAGGCAGGATGAAACAGGTCTTTTATGGTGAAGACAGGAACTGTGCAGTCGGTCTTTAGAGTTTTGACAGTAGTTACGGAGTCTCTAGAAATAAAATGTGTTTCTCTGCGTCCGCCCTGTTAGTGATTTTTTTCTTAAATATGAGCTCGCAGCAGCCAGCGTCATCTCACAAGATCCTCGGGTGCCGAGAATGTCAAACAACTGACGAAAGTGAAGTCTTGGTATGATTGATGATTGCTCATTTTTATGTATATTTTTTAATCCCTGTCTTGAGATCGACTAACACACCCTCCGAGATCGACCAGTCGATCGCGATCGACGTAATGGGCACCCCTGAGCTAGGGAATATAAAGACTACACTACCCAGCATGCAACGGGAGTGACGAGCATGTGGGGTAGCCCCGAAAAGTGTTGCATGTCGTCAGCCGGCAGTAAACCTCAAGAACTCAGCCAACACGCCTCGTCTGCATTATTTATAATTAGACTGACAACACATATACAGTGTGATTTTGCTTTGTTTCCAAGGAAAGAAAAACAACATTTAAAAAGGGGGATATGTTGTGTATATATATGTATGTGCTGCGGTTGCTTTAAGAACGTTGCGACAGCTGCCGTAAAGGAGGTGCGTTGCTAGCCTGGTTGCTATGTTTCCGGTTGGTCGTAAAAGTGTTGGCCATGTGTTTGTACCCTGCTCAAATCTCTCAGTAAAGTTATTCATTGGATTATGTTTTTTGTTTTGAACTTTATTACACCTTGGAGTGCTTTTTTCCATCCGTTGTTTTCCTCCTTTCGCTATCGGCGTCTAATGACTGTGCTACGTGACGTCGTTTCTTGTGATGTCTCTCGGAGCATTTCTGGTCGGGACGGATTCGAATAAAGAACCAACTCTTTTTATTTACTATAGTGGTCTCGATAACAGGTACCGGTTATCAAAAAGGGGTTCGAGTCCGAGGACTCTGTTCTTTTCTTATCGAACAACCGGGAAAACCGGTTTTGAGTATCATCCCTAGGTATCAAAAAGATTACACATACAATATATTAATTATATAAAATTATACAAATTGAGTCTATTGGAGTGCTAAAACTGAGTTAATCAATAGTCATTACACCACTGTGCAGCATTTGAAACATCACAAAAAACTTTTCTCTTTGAGAAAGTTAGATTTTGTGTTTTGTTGTTTTCATTGCTGCCATTTTACTGTTTGTTTTAAATACATAAACAAGCTTAATTGTTTTTTTTAGCACGTAGCATCTCCTTTCTTTTAAATGGACAACAATTTATTAGTCTTTTTAATTGTTGTAACAGCTGAATGAGCAGCACAGTTACAGTAATAAATAAATATGAATTAATTAGTCATTGTTGTTGTTCGTGAGCACATGCCTAAAATAACTTGGAAAAAGTCCATGGAAAATTTAGAGATATTAAATATGGGTACGGTTTATTATCTGATTAGTCACCTAATCGACTATCAAAGTAATTGTTAGTTTCAGCCCGAATGTGCAGGTGACCGAGTGTTTGAATCAAGCCTTGGAGCATGAACAGTCAAGTGTGCTCTTGTGCTCCCAGCATTCGCTCTGGTTACCTCCCATGGGACTGGGGAGGGAGTACCCCTTTGCACCAGCTGCCATGGGGCTCGAAAATACTTTCAATACTAAACCACCACCCCTACACATGAATCATGCTCTGAATCATCCACACTGACCTGCATATAGTTAACTGAAGAACTAAATAATTGCATAAAAATATGACAATTTCATGCAAAGCAACTACTTTTTTGGCTGTGTGTTCCTGACGGCAAGTCAACCAGAAACACTATAATGGTATGGCCTGGTTTTTGTTTCAGTATTTTAACGACATGAAGTCGAGTAACAACACTGTGACCAGCATGACAACCATGCACTAAGATGGAATACAAGTCATGTATTTACAGCAAAAGAATAGTGTTCACAGTTTCCTGCAGTGAGAAAGACAGACAGTGAAGACAAGACAAAGCAGAAGTAAAGACTTGAGTGAACAGTGAGCCCACATCCGCAGCCAGGAGGAAATAAAGCAAGAGGGGCTGGGCTGGTCTGGGCTTGCGTGGGGTGGTTGGGCACTCAACATGTACGCACGCAAGTCTAATGACACAACAGATGTTAACAACTCAGGAGGTTTTTTTCCCCCCATATGACAGGCTCACGTGCATAAACACAGGCAGACACACACGGCTAGTGTTGCTAAGCTTTGTGTAGCTAATGTTAGAATGCTAAGATACCGATTTGAACTTTGAACGAGACGGATAGCAGATATAGCGGACACAACCATTCACAGCTACAGTTATTCAGTAGTTTTACAATTAAGAATTATTGCATGTATTGGTACGAAACCAGCTTTTTAAAACACATGTATAGTAGGGATTGACCAATTAACTGCCGGCCCGAATATTGGCGCCGATATTTGACCTTTTGACAAATATCGGCTACTGCCTTTTATCGGGGGGGTTGTATTACCCTACGACGTGTCTGTGAATCACTTGAAACACAGCTGCTTAAATTATCGATATGGAAACAGTACATTATAGTAGAAGCATGTTTGTGTAATTGGGAGAGAAATAACTAAAATACAAACTAAACTCAGTAAAAAAAAATTGCAGCAACACACGAAGAGGATAAATAACAGTTTCTGCCACACAAAAAGCTGCAGAACAGCAAAGCAGGTTGTCATGTGTTGATTTATATCCCTGAAAAAATGTGTATATGCAGCCATATATATGTGTATGAGTATGTAGGCTGCCTAATAATGCACAATAATGAGGTGGCGACTCATCCAGGCTGTAAGACGATCAGAAAAGTATAAAACGCTTTTTTTTTTTTTAATTACCATGACTTTGATCACTTATGCCCAAGTGCAGCTGGTGTCGGCTCTTCCCTCCTAAACCACCATAAATAATATTTTTTAAAACAATCTCAATTGTATTTATTTATCATTTAACAATTATATGCGCTGTCTAGTTATCTTTTTTTCTTAAACTTTTGTGTCTCATTTGCAAGTACTGTACTGTAATATATAGAAGACTTTGCATGTAGTTGCAATTCCAAGACGTTAGATGGCATTAAACTAGACTACAGTGTGTTGCCTTAGTCAGGAAGTTGTATTTGCCATTAAAGAGGAACTGAACTTTTTTGGGGGGAATTTTGTCTATCGTTCACAATCATTATGAAAGACAAGAATACGTCTTTTTTTTTTAGGATTTTAAAAATATTAAACGCTTGTAAGATGCGGCAAATGGGAGTCACCGTCTAAAACCCTCCTTTAAACGTTTTAAATACACACTGCAAATTATATATATATATATATATATATATATATATACACACACACACACACACACACACACATATATATATATACACACCATCCATCCATCCATTTTCTACCGCTTATTCCCTTTCGGGGTCGCGGGGGGCGCTGGCGCCTATCTTAGCTACAATCGGGCGCAAGGCGGGGTACACCCTGGACAAGTCGCCACCTCATCGCAGGGCCAACACAGATAGACAGACAACATTCACACTCACATTCACACACTAGGGACCATTTAGTGTTGCCAATCAACCTATCCCCAGGTGCATGTCTTTGGAAGTGGGAGGAAGCCGGAGTACCCCGAGGGAACCCATATATACACACATATATATATATATTAGGGGTGGGCAAATTAATGCGTTAATTACGAGTTAACTCATCAATCTATTAACGCCGACAATTATTTTATCGCACATTTGCGTATGTTGTTTACATGCTTTTATTTTGTTAACGCTTTTTCTTAGCAAGATGGTGACGCCCGGACGTGCTTCGGCGTCGAGGGGCTCTTGGTAAAGATGGAACATTTGGCAAAAATACCGGACAATTCTGCAAATTTCATGGCTGGCTTACAGCGTGGTCACTCCGGTATCACTTACGACCGCCAGACAATTCTGGATGTGTATAGATCGGGCCGTTTTGGACTGAATGACGCGTGCTTGCTAGACCGGCTAGCTAGCATGGGAATACTTTGCCGGCTACATCCAGCGGCCTGTGAAGCAGCGGATTATATGTGTTGTCTGTCTATTTATCAATAATGCAGACGAGGTGTGTTGGCTGAGTTCTTAACGTTTGCTTTCAGAGCGTGCATATCACAACATACAAGATGCCGTCATGGCGACACACAACCTATACCGGACTACCGCGCATGCTCGTCACTCCTGTTGCATGCTGGGTAGGGTAGTTCTTTTTTCCCTGGCTCATAACATCACAATATAGTAACATGTATATGATGCGTTCAGTTTATCAAAGCACCAAGCAAACAATCGGAAAATTCCCATCACATTAATTCCTAGATATGGTCATGATTGTTTTAAGTGCACTACGCAGAATAAACACAACATTATTAATATTGCTACTACGGATAATTTGATCAAAAATTCCCTAAAACAGCCCACTACCTATAATATAGGTTTTTAAAACATAAGATCCCTGATAAAAGAAATGTTTCTGCTGTTACCTCAGAAATTGCCTGTTCAGATGTTATGATTGTGGCTCAGAGATTTGTATGTAGATTATATTTATTTTCCATAACAAACAGGATAACTTAAATACTCTGGCAGTGGCAATAAGATTAAATGTTTGTATTTACATTTTTTGAGTTGATTTTCATAAAATATGCTATTTAACTGCTACTGTTTAACAAGGACTGATTTACATTGTGTTTGCACAACAAATGTTTTGGCACTTTTGTTCATATGGGAGAATATTCCAATAAAGGTGCACTACACACTACTTTTGAATTCATTATTGGGCTTTGCGTATACAATGCAGTTAATCGCGATTAATCTGAGAAATAGTGCGATTAACTTCGATTAAAATTTGTAATCGTTGCCCAGCCCTAATATATATATATATATATATATATATATACACACACACATATACACACACACACATATACACACACACACACACACACACACACACACACACACACACACACACAACCAGTGAAGTTGGCACGTTGTGTAAATTGTAAATAAAAACAGAATACAATGATTTGCAAATCCTTTTCAACTTCTATTCAATTGAATATACTTCCTGCAAAGACAAGATTTTTAATGTTCGAACTGAGAAACGTAATTCTTTTGCAAAAAATAATTAACTTAGAATTTAATGGTAGCAACACATTGCAAAAAAGTTGGCACAGGGGCTTTTTTACCACTGTGTTACATGGCCTTTCCTTAATACTTATACAGGTTACGGAACGTAAATTAAGTATTGTTGGCGGATTGTGAACGCATTTTCAAAGTGATTTAGAGGTAATATTGATTGCTCTCATTGGCTGCATTGCTAGCCACCTAGAACAAGACGATTTTTACATGCGAGACTGAAAAAAAAAAAAACTGTTGTCTTGTCTTTCATTAGGATTGTGAACGATAGGCAAAATTCCCCCAAAAAGTGCAGTCCCCCTTTAAGCTAAATGTGTTGGTGTTTTTTGCTGAGAACTACAGAGTGTTTATACTGTGAGTCCTGTACGATAAAACATTATCTATATTGCAAAAGACAATCACTATCAATAAAAAATGTGTCCGATAAAACGCACAATATCTTTATACATTTTTTGGGGGTCAGAAGAAACTGGAAATAATTAAGCATGGTTGATTGCATGAACATTGGCACTTGTGGTCTAACAAAGCAGGAAGTGCTCAGTGAGAAATGGAAGGGAAACAAACTGCCAATCACGAAACAGTATCAACCATTACGTTTGGTTGCGCTATCTTGTTGATTTTACACAGGAGCGAAATTTTTTTTATATAAAACAAGAAAAGTCACTTCCACAGTATTTAAGTTTTTGGGGATTTTTTTTTACGGACCGTAGTCCTTCGCCAAACTCATATTTTCCTTTCAACCCTCGTCTGTTCCCTAGTCAGATGTACTTTTAAACAACAGGTGGGAATTAAAGTGCAGCACTGAATAAATTAAATAAAGTATAACAAATGTGCTGCTTCAAGGTTTCTACAGGTATATGAGCAAATCGAAATTAATGCTTTTTAATAAAATTTTTAATGCCGCTTAAAAAAAATGTATGTCCAAGATCTGTCGCATATGGTATTATATATGGTCAATAGCTTACAATTGTGTGTATACAAACAATTGGCCAATGACATGTCATATATATTGTGAGTAGTACAATGATTATGTTCATTTATGTGCCTTCCATGCATAATTCTTCGCTTGTTGGCACTTTATGATCGCACTCTGCGATGGCATGTTTATTTGTGTTAGTTGGATTTTATTTCATTATTATTTAATTACATACTGTGTGTTTGAAAAAGACAATGCAATAAAATATTTTAATTACAGTAAATAATTGTGAATAATAATCGTGATTTCAATATTGATGAAAATAATTAGGAATATTATTTTTCCCATAATCGTGCGGCCAAGTTTGACATATTAACTATTGGCCCAGTCCTACAATTGTATATTACATTGTTTAATGCCTCTGGACCTTGTGTTCAATGTTTTTTTTAATGCCATTTAAGGCCTTACTTTTTGTAAAATCAATTTAATGACTTCTAATGCTTTTTAATGCCCCACGGAAAACCTGTATTTTAAAACACTACTTTAGTCCAATAACATTTAAATAATAATAATTACTGCATAACATAAATTAATTTCCATCCTTAAATAAGAATGGGGCTTCATGGTGGAAGAGGGGTTAGTGCGTCTGCCTCACAATACGATGGTCCTGCAGTCCTGGGTTCAATCCTGTGTGGAGTTTGCATGTTCTCCCCGTGAATGCGTGGGTTCCCTCCGGGTACTCCGGTTTCCTCCCACTTCCAAAGACATGCACCTGGTGATAGGTTGATTGGCAACACTAAAATTGGCCCTAGTGCGTGAATGTGAGTGTGAATGTTGTCTGTCTATCTGTGTTGGCCCTGCGATGACGGGGCGACTTGTCCAGGGTGTACACCGCCTTCCGCCCGATTGTAGCTGAGATAGGCGCCAGCGCCCCCTGCAACCCCAAAAGGGAATAAGCGGTAGAAAATGGATGGATGGATAAATAAGAATGTACTATATATACCTCTACCAGGTTGCAGTCACTTGACTGCATGTTTCCTGGCCAGGTAATTGAGCTTGTGCAGAGTCTGCAACCTGACATGAGGTCACATACAACAAAAAGTATTGAAAAATGGCACCGTTTGATTTTACGTGATCATTACCCAGTAGTACCAATACAAATATTGATTTTGTTACCCATCCCTAGTTACAGCAGGTGTTTTATAATGTGAACTGATGTGTCTGAGACATTTCAAGTCAGTCCTATTTATGTGGTCAACTTTAAGAACAGCAACACCATGTGATGTCTTTGTCATGAAAACAATGCAAGTTTTTACAAAGTTGAGTACTAGAAATGTCCAAATATTTTCACAGTTTGCACATTGTACGGTACACTATGAGGTCATTCTTTCATTTCTCACATCCCTGAGAAGCTATTCATATTAACTTCGAAGCCATGTACTGAAAATTAAATTTTCCATGCTACTAAACAAACTTTGAAGTGATCCTCCCTTCGCTTTTATGCTGGTAATAATATCAGAACATTGAATTTGTGTTACAATGAAGGGGGCAGCTTCTTATCCAACAAAATAAACAGACAATATTGCACTTTGGCTGCAACCGTCTGTATAGAAATAACACCACCATCTTTGAGAGATACTGTATTTAGATATCCATGACAAATCCGTTGAGAGATTCATTGACCTCAGGGTGGGCTGCACATATCCTTATCAAAGACAAACTGCTACACTAATAACACACACACACACACACTTGCAGGTTCAGAGGGTGCTCTGAGTATACAAGACCCAAGCTTTTTTGTCTTCTAGCACTCTGGGAAAGAAGCAAGCCTTCTTTGTGTGAATGTGTACGAACCTTTGACCTTCCCGGAGCTAGGAAGTTGCCAGAAGGGGAGGGAGGGGGTTGGGTTAGTTTTATCATAAACACTTCTGGGCTCTCATCCCGCCCGATACGAGCACAAAGACGGACGTACAAGTTCAACAACAAACAAACCGTACAAAAAAAAAACACTTCGGCAGATCTTCCACAGTGTTGTGTACAAAACTGGCGCAATGTGAATTAGGGCATTAATAATAGAGTTATCTATCAATTGATTATTTTGTCCAACCAATCATGTAATCAGATAAAACACACTTTTTAGCCTCAACGTTTATTTTAGGGAACATAGTTGAAATAAACAAAACATGTTTTGCTTGCCATCAACTTTATTCTTTTTTTTCCTAATAAGAGCTCACCATAAACATTGTATCCATATATTTTAAGACAATTCTTTGTTTTCATTCATGACTAGGGTCAACAGTTATTCTTTGTTCTTTTTACATTAAGCCTTCTTAACATCCATCCATCCGTTTTCTACCGCTTGTTCCGTTCGGGGTCACAGGGGGTGCTGGAGCCTATCTCAGCTGCATTCGGGCGGAAGGTTGCATACACCCTGGACAAGTCGCCACCTCAGACAACATTCACACACTAGGGCCAACTTAGTGTTGCCAATCAACCTATCCCCAGGTGCATGTCTTTGGAAGTGGGAAGAAGCCGGAGTACCCCGAGGGAACCCACGCAGTCACGGGGAGAACATCCAAACATCCGAGCGCAGGATCGAACCCAGTACTTTCGTATTGTGAGGCAGACGCACTAACCCCTCTCCCACCGTGAAGCCCCATTCTTATTTAAGGACGGAAATTAATTTATGTTATGCGGTAATTATTATTTAAATGTTATTGGACTAAATCAGTGTTTTAAAATACAGGTTTTCCGCGGGGCATTAAAAAGCATTAAAAGTCATTAAATTGATTTCACAAAAAATATTTTTCAATTAATGCTGGGTTAATTGTTTATTCTATTTCAACAATGTGCCATAGGCCCTGAAATAAGAACAATGTTCCACAAATGACAATTTGAACTCCTCTGGCAAAAAGCGTTGCTTAGAGTGTCTTCAACCCTTTTCCAAGAGAGGTTTCACTTTTACGGTTTTGCGCACACAATGGACGGGGATAGTTTGCACACACTGTATTATGGAGGATCGCCGCTCTCAGTGAGGCGGTAACTACTTTGTCTTTTGTGACCGCTTGTATTTGATTACCGAATAAACGCATGACTCAAGACATACTCCTTTTTTGATCTTGTTCACTAAATATACTGTCTAAATTATGAAATTGGAAGCACAAATCACTTTTGCTGCTGTACATCCTTAGCAAAGTAGGTGTGTATGTCTGGCATAAACCTGAGATACGATGCATGCCACCACACTTTCATTATAATTTGTTTATGAGCGAGGGCAAACCGGAAGCGGCAAATATGCCTTTTGAGGGGGAAAATTGTATTTGTTTATAAATGCTTTTATTATGATATGATGATAAATTAATATATGGGAAACACTGAATCCACTTCCTCTGCGTGGTTGACATAAACGTGTTGGACCACATTAAAAGTAGTCATGATTTTCGCTTCACCATGAAATAAACGATTCCTTGAGGCAGAGAAAGATTACATGATCATTTTTTGTAACTGACTTGCTTGAATTACTCGAGGAATCGTTTCACCTATAATGTGAATGCATCACTTCATACTCAAGGTTTGATGACGTGACAGCGTAAGAAGGTGGATCCCTTCGAAAGTCAACTATATTACAATCCGGCCTTAAAACTATCGGGGCTAAACACAAGTTAATGTATGATCGTACAGTAACTTGCTACTGGAATTACAACAGACAAGCACTGTAGATTTTGTAGATGCGTCATTAAAGGAATGCTGGATCACCTCAACGGCTAACTGGGAAGACCGAGCGGCCTGAGAAGCAACACATCACCACTGGCCACATAAGAAAGAGATGGAGAGAGGGAAAATGCTAAACCTTGACTGTGGTTGTCCATCCATCCATTTTCTACCGCTTATCAGCTGTTTACAGACGGAAGGCAGTGTACACCCTGGACAATTTGCCACCTCATCGCAAGACCAACACAGATAGACAGGCGACATTCACACTCACATTCACAAACTAGGGCGAATTTAGTGTAGCCAATCAATCTATCCCCAGGTGCATGTCTTTGGAAGTGGGAGGAAGCCGGAGTACCCGGAGGGAACCCACGCAGTCACGGGGAGAACATGCAAACTCCACACAGAAAGATCCAGAGCCCGGGATTGAACCCAGGACTACTCAGGACCTTCGTATTGTGAGGCAGATGCAGTAACCCGTCCTCCACCGTGCTGCCTGACTCCGGTTGTATCAATTTTAAATGTGTTTAAATGTCTGAGCCGTCAGCCAATTGCATATGTGCTTTTAGCTTGTTAAGTTTATTTTGTTGTGAGTGAATAATGGCAATTACAAGGAGACATGCAGTGTTACTGGAGCTGAAACTAATTGATGTGTTGCAACAGTCGATCTCGTGGGTGCTTGGGCCCCGAAGCACCCACAGACAATGCCGAACCCCAATCTTTAAAATCATTTTTTAAAAATCAATCTAGTTGTAGTTGATTTCGTGGCGAGTTTGGTCTGTTTTTCAAAATAATAAAGCCCCAAATCATATTTTTTTTTAACACACACACACTGAGCACCCACTGGCAGAAATGTAGATTGGCGCCTATGGCAGCAGTCATTGGCAATTCGGCAAATTATGATCCAAAATCAAGCTAGACACGAGGGTTAGGAAAGGGAGGAACAAGCAGGTGTAGGCCAGCGTATTGGCAGCACCTTGACGCAGAAGTAATATCTAGGCTTATTTAAAATGTTTTTATTTTAATGGGTGTTGTTATTATTTGCGATTTTTCATGTTGCGAATACAAGGGTTCTATTGCCAAGTCATGACTTTACTGGACACAGACATTGTGCGGTTGTTGAAGGCCTACTGAAATGAGATTTTCTTATTTAAACAGGGATAGCCGGTCCATTCTGTGTGTCATACTTGATCATTTTGCGATATTGCCATATTTTTGCTGAAAGGATTTAGTAGAGAACATCGACGATAAAGTTTGCAACTTTTGGTCGCTAATAAAAAAGCCTTGCCTGTACCGGAAGTAGCAGACGATGTGCGCGTGATGTCAAGGTTTGTGGAGATCCTCACATCGCAACATTGTTGACAATCATGGCCACCAGCAACGAGAGCAATTCGGACCGAGAAAGCGACGATTTCCCCATTAATTTGAGCGAGGATGAAAGATTCGCTCTATCCGCAACAAGGGATAGAGCCATACTGCTTTGAACCCGACGGTGACGGTCAGGAGGATGCTGCAGATATTGATGCTGGAGTATCACACGACATAGATCGCCTTTAGAATACAGAATGGTAAATGTTTTTAATTAATACACATAATATACTGTACTTTGTGTGAGAGGTCCAATCCAACCGTGTTCGCTCTCTGTTCCATAGTAAAGCTTGACTGTCCTCTTTCGGGAATGTAAACAATGAAACACTGGCCGTGTTTGTGTTGCTACAGCCGGCCGCAATACACCGCTTCCCACCTACAGCTTTCTTCTTTGATGTCTCCATTGTTCATTGAACAAATTGCAACAGATTCAGCAACACCAAAGTCCAGAATACCGTGGAATTTTGCGATGAAATCAGACAACTTAATAGCTGGGAACGATGCTGGAACAAAATGTCCTCTACAATCTGTGACGTCACACGCATGTGTCATCATACTGAGACGTTTCAGTAGGATATTTCGGCGCGAAATTTTAAATTGCAATTTATTAAACTATTCCGGCTGTATTGGCATGTGTTGCAATGTTAAGATTTCATCATTGATATACAAACTATCAGACTGCGTGGTCGTTAATAGTGGGTTTCAGTAGGCCTTTAAAGACAGTTGTAAGCGTGGGGATGCTTTCAACGCCTCTGTGGGTTAAGACCTGGCTTGTTATGAGGCAGATGGTCATAATTAGTCAGGGTTGTTTTAGGTCACGGTGGAGCAAAGATTGATGTCAGCCAACCTGGCTGGCGTAATCCTCTTTGGGCACACAGTGAGGACCAGGTAGTGCACTCACTTTAGTCCAAACATTACAAGCTACTTAGCAACACACACAAATACACACACTGACAACAACACAATTAAAAAGATCTCCAAACTAGCAAGATGAAAATACACAATAAATGGGCAACGTAAAAAGAGTCAAAGTATTGATATTTGAACCAGTATGAACATCAAACTTCTTCCAATGATCCCAATAAAATGTTTAAAAGGCATGGCTTATCTTTGGTGGGAAACAACTCTTTCATTAAAGCTCCAAGTGGTGTTACTTTAACGTGGAACTTTGCCCAATAAAATATACAGCAAATAGGCCACAAGAAGCCATTTTATTGAAGAAAAGAGCCGCTAACTGAATCAGGATGCTTTGTTACAGGAAACCGATCGGCACTTCACACGCAATTTGCACATGAAACGAAATATAAATGCTCACTACTTTGTTATTATGTTGAAGTTGTATATTTAACCAAATGAGGGGGTATTCTTTGATAAATGTTACGCAGCCTGTGCTAGTTTACAGGGAGAATCCCAGCAATTAGCAATGGGGGAAGAGAAGCAGGTGGCGGCAAAACAAAAGACGCTAACTTCCAATTTCAAACAAATATGCTTTGTGTTCAGATGTTAGGATCGAAAAAGTTACCTGCGTGGGTAATGTCGGACAGGTCGTAGTTCCTGGCGCTCCGCGGGAACTCCTTCAGCTTTCGGTTGGCCAAGTTGAGAGCCCCGCTGGCGGCGGCGTCCTCCAGGGCTTTCTCCACACTCCGACTGGCCGCTACTGTGGCCGGCAGCTGGGCTCCATCCCCAGCCGCCATCAAACACGCACTTTGGGCGTCCTTCTTACTTTTGTTTCAAGCGTCTGTGCCACTCTCCGGCACCCGGGATGCTTTTAAACTCCGAAGGGGGAGCTCCCGGAGTAAAACATCGTGGATAAAATCAAATGATTAGAAAAGCCGTGAAGCAGCCTCAGCTTGACGGGCGTATCGCACAACTCCTGCTAGTGCGAAGCTGTCAATCTGCCAGGAAGTTGCGTCGAGTACGCACATGTCGCAACGATAATACCGGCGTCATCTTACACAATAAAAGCACACGCTCGTCACCACAAAGAAAAAAACAAAAGACAGCATTGTTCAAATTATATCGGTCAACATCAAAGTTCTGTGCGGCAAATAGTTCTGTTGAATCACATGTTTTAGCATACTTGTGTTCTCAGAATCTGTGTGTTTTGGGTAGTTTCTAAAGTCGTACACACTGCCTTGGTGGCTTTTTGTACTTAGTCAATCACATAGTTATGTTTTAACCTATTTAATTGGCTTTCGGAGTGTTTAACCGTGAATGTCCCAGGCCGGAAGTCTAAGCGGCACGCTTCTGTCAGTAGAGGAAAAGGAATGGGTGCGGTCACAACGTCAGTATTGTGATTTACATAAACGGGGGCGGGGCTTCTGCTTGCTCATTGAGTGCTCCGTGAATGGAGGCCATTTTTGACCCACAGCCACAGTTCTTTTTTAAAGCCCTGAAGCATTTTGTAGAATTACCGGTATATTAGTTATGAATAAAAATATTATTAAGCATTACACTGATTTGGTTTGTTAAATAAGAACGGTCTTCCATTTGTTCACGTTGCTTTAATAAATTATAGAAATACAATAACAAAACATGTTATCAACGTATTCCTAAGTGCCGTCTGGCATAACTTCAACACGTCATCCACTTCCTGTTTGCGTGTGTGTCACAATAATAGTACCGTGGTGCAACATTCTCTATCTCCCCCTGAGCCTTTAACATATGTAAACCAAGGCTGAAAAGTAATAATAAGCAGAAATGATGTGATAATCATTAATGAGAACATAAAAAATGGTGGTGAGGAACATAGAACTAAAATTCACCACCCATAAACCCCTTAAATGTTACCCCATCTCATAGTCTTTATGCCAGGCAGGCGCGCCGGGCTTCCTGGTGGACCGGCGCAGGCCCACGGCTGATGGTGTAGCGGGCGACTGGGGAGGGGCAGTCAATGGGGCCGCAGGAGCAGGCGACGGCCTGGCGGGGGTACTGCGATTTGGGGTCGCTTGCGCGGTGGACCTCTCAGTGAGTTGGGAAGGGTCCATGGGAGGCCGGGCAGGTGGCAGGGTGGGCCGTGATGATACAGGGTGTTTCGACACCTTCGCAGGTAACGCCAAACTACTCAGGGGGTCAGGCAGCAGAGTCAGTGCAACAGGTGGCGGGATGCCAGTATGGGTTGCCAGGTCGTCATGAATGGATCGGGGGGAGGGCAGTTCATCGTGGACAGGAAGGAACTTGCGCAGGAATCTCCGGTTCCGAGGGGAGACCCAGCCCGACCCATCAATCTTGACGACGTACTGGTCATGCTGGCGCACCTCAACGACAAGGCCAGTCCTGTCCCACTCGTTGGGATGAGGCCCTGTCTGGTTCTGCACGCGTACGTGATCCCCCACTTTGAGGGGTGGCAGGCGCTTAGTGTGCTCCGCCCAACTGTCGGCTGTACGGATGTGGCGTTTGCGGAGGGCCTCCTCTCTCAGCGTCAGTGTCTCACACCATGTTGCATGGGGCCTGTACCTCCCGGGCGGGATCGGGATGAAGTCCCGTATGGGCCGGCCAAAGATGCACATCTCAGGGGAGAGCTTTGTGACAGGGTCGGGCGTGTTGCGGTAGTGTAGTATCGCCCTCTGCACAGAGTCAGTGTCCAGCTCCCCCTTCGGGCCAGTGTTGTCCGTGATCAGCCGCTTCATAGTCTTAACGTCGATTTCAGCGCGGCAGTTGCTGTGGGGGAAGGCTACAGACGAAAGGCGGTGGTGCACGCCCTATCTGCATAGAAAGGATCTGGTGTCGGCAGAGGTGAATTCCTGTCCATCGTCAGATGCTAGCTCCTCAGGCGTCCCATACGTGGCAAAGGCTCGGCGCAGGTGGCATATGAGGTCTGCTGCGCCGCCAGTCGACCTGGATATGAGTGGCCAGTTGGAGTAACGGTCCACGATTACTAGGTAGTGTACACCCCTATGGACGAAGAAGTCTGCGCATATAGCTTGGAAGGGGTACACAGGTAAAATGGGGGGAATTGGTGGCGCCGCAGACTGAGAAGGTGCCATACGGTCGCAGTGTTCACAGTTAGCCCGGGTTGTGAGGATGTCGGCCGTCATACCTGGCCAGAACACAGACGATTCCGCACGGGCAGTCATCATGGAGACGCCCTGTTGAGTACTTCGAGTACTTCGTCGCGGAGGGAGGGTGGTATCACTACTCTGTCCCCGTACAGCACTACTCCGTCCTTCGACGTGATGTCCTCGCGGTACTGGTAGAAGCCACGGATCGCTGTGGGCATCTCTGTCCTGGACTCCGGGAAGCCGTCCATCGCTATCTCCTCCAGCGCGCGCATGTCGTCATCGCTGCTGGTAGCCTCTCTGACGCGGTCCCATGTCACGGACCGCAGTGACTCGAGTCCTGCAGCGCACCAGGTCAGGTCGCCACTCTCGTCATCACCGTTGTCATCCTCATCGCCATTGTCTGCAGTCCCTGTCTGTCGTATGAGGGACAGGATGTCGGTGTGTGTGCTGGGTGGAAGGTGGCCCATCATGGCGACACTGTCGTCCGGCAAGACCATGGGTGATGGGTTCCGAGTGCCAACTGGTCTGCGTGACATCGCGTCAGAGGCTCTGTTCTTCATGCCTGGTATATGTATCATGCGGAAGCGGTAACGCAGGGTCTTTTCCTTGAGGTTCCTGAGGCGGGGGTTGGGTATGTCGTCCAGCGCCCTGTCGCCAATGAGTTTGAGGAAGGGCTTGTGGTCCACAGCTATGATGAGGTCTTTGCAGCCCAGCACGAAGTATCGTTATTTATCCAAGGCGTCGGCGACTGCCAGTGCCTCGCCTTCTATGGGAGCGTATCTGGACTCAGCTGCGTGGGTAAATCGGCTGCCAACTAGGGTCACCTTCCAGCCATCAGTGCAGCAGAAGGGTTTGACTGGGAGGCATAAACAATGCTTTTGGAATAACCAGAAGCCGACCCCTTCCTTTGACCAGTTGGTCGCGAGGCATGTGGGCTAGGATTTGTCAACGATGCGGACGCCTCGCTCGATCTCCTGGACGATCGTCGCCTTGGACTGACGGAAGACCCCCTCCAGCTCCGGGGACCACTCGAAGCGCACGCCATGCTGCAGGAGCTTCCGGAACGGTTGCATGCGCTCGGCCACACTGAAGGCATAAGCCACCTGGTTGACAAGGCCGAACCATGACCTGACGTCGGTGATGTTTCGTGGCCGGGGAAAGTCTCTGATTGCGTCCAGGTAAACGACTGCATGGCCGTACGTCGGTCATGGTGATGGTGAAGCCGGCAAAGTCCACTGTGGGAGAGGCGAAGACGAACTTCTCAGGGTTGAGGATGATGCCATTCCTGCCGCAGACGTCGAGCCATCGCACGGCCTGGAAGTAGGCTTTTTCAATGTCGTCAGCCCACAGTAACGTGTCGTCCACACACTTGGTCTTGTTACCAATGTCCGTGACTACCTCGTCATATCACCGTGCGTAGCCGTCTCCTGACGCTATGTATCCCTGCGGGGCTGAGAGGTATCGGTACCTCCCCCATGGGGTGATAAACGTTGTCTTGTGGCGATCATCCTCATGTAGTAGGACGCTGTGGTAGCCATTCCAGGCATCGAATACAGTTTTGTACATGCCACTGGGCACTTGCCTCGCCTGGTGGAAGGGGGACTGTGTGTGGTGGGTTTCACGAACAGCATGTTTGTTCAGGGCTTGGAAGTCAACTGTGCGCTGTGGCTTGCCGTTCTTTTTTGCACATATTACCATACGGTGACACCATGTTACCGGTGTGCCAAACGGCACCTCCTCCAGTACGCCGAGACGAACGTCTTGGTCGAGGCCAGCCTTCACCTCGCTCTGCCAGTGTATGGCTACTGGGATGGGTGTGTGGTGGGCCACTGGCGTTGCCTCGTTATCGAGCATGAGGCAAAGTGGTGGGCCAGACATCCTGGGCAGGGGCTGGTGAGGGCATGTGTTAAACGTACTCTGAGCATACAGCTTCAGGAGGTGCGCCCGTAGCGCCTCCCTTTTGGCCTCTGTAGCTGGCATGGGGAGCGTAGTAGGTGTGACTGGAGGCTCTGCGCGTCGGGGGCAGTTACATGGCTCCGAGGTCGCCAGGTTGACCTCACCCAGAGTTGGGAACTTGTCAGATATCATGCCGAGATCCACGCAGGCTGTGCGAGACAGAAATATGCGGTCTGAGGTGTCGGTCACATATGCGATCTGGCGCGTTTCCAGCTTCCGGGCGTCGCTGCTGCTGCCGGCGAATCTGATGATGGCGGCCCCAAAGATGCGTATACCTTCATTGTTCGCGGCTCTCATGGTCATTGATACAGGGATGAGGTCGTCTGTGCTCAGACCTAGTTGCTGGGCGACCTTGAAGCCGATCAGACAGCTCTGGCACCCTGTGTCAGCCATGGCGGGTAGGGTTACAGCGCGGGTGTGCTTTCGAAGGTCAAGTCCCAGCGCTTTGTAATTTTCACGCTCGATGGCGAGGGTCAGGCGGATGTATGGCTGTGGGTTGGATGGGCGTTTCGTCCACTTGTCGCACATATCATCATAAAGGTGGTGGGCCAAGGGCAGTGTGCAGATCTTGTCGTGGGCACTGTCCATTGTGAGTGTGCACAGTTCTACGTGCGCTGCTGTCTGTTGTTTCTCGCGCGCCCCATAAGCCTCTGCTGGTGGGGGTCTGGATGGGCGGCCGCCCAGACAGACTCTGTCGAGGTGATTTTGCCAATTGCATTTCTTGCACGTCTTGCCATATGCAGGGCATTCAGCGCGCCGGACGCGCCACTGCGGTGTCTTGCCATGACCTGTTCCACCACAATAGACACAGGGCTCCTCAGGTTTCGTTTTAGTTTTTTCTGCCCTTTGGCCCCCTTTGCTGCGGACGTCTTGCTGTTTCCCTCGCCGATATGAACTGCTGATCGAGTCTGTATTTTGGGTGTCAAGCAGGCGTGAGGCTGAGCGCTTCCCTGATTCTTTAGCTTCAATGTACTCTACCATGTCTTTTAATGGCATATTTTGATTTTTCTCGCCCAATAAATCCAGCTGTATCTCTTGGTCTGCTATGCCCTGAGCGATCACATCACGCAGTATTTCCTCTGTGAAATTATTCATTTGGCCACAGTCCTCTTTTGTGCATTTCAGTTCGTATTTGCATGTGCCAGCCTGCCCCTTTAAACGAGCGTGGAATGACCTCGTGTCCCTGCCGCATGTTGGATAGGGCCACCCTGGCCACCATGATGTTTTCTGCACGGACGGCGAGTGCTTTCATAGCCAAAAGAACATCCTTTTCATCACTATCCACGAGGCTTTTGCCAGCTGCGCGAGTGAGGTCTTTTCTTAGCTCCTCCTCGCAGCACTCGAGTAGCTGCGTGACTACGTCAGAACCGGTTAATTTGGTTCCTCTTTTGTATTCGTCCCATCGGGTTAAGAAATATGACCACGTCTCGGCCGTTCCCGCCAACGCGATCGAGGGTCGCTTGAGCTTCTCTACCTTAGCATTCATGTGTGGCTCCCTGGGGGCTGCAGTGTGTGTGGTCGCATGGAGGTTCAGCATCGCCACCACCACTGCCGCGACTTCGTGCCGAGCCGTGTGTTCACAGTTTGCGATAGGGCAACGTACCTCCATTGTTGTTTTACTGGTTTGCGTTTCACCTTCTTTGTCTTGATGACTCACTCACTCTTCGGTCAATGGCGTGAATGCATTCGCCGCTCGCTCATGCGTTGTTTGCATTCCGATGTCGGCAAACTCCGTTTGATAAAGTCCACATGTTTTGTTATAAATAAGAACGGTCTTCCATTTGTTCACATTGCTTTAATAAATTATAGCAGTGAAATACAATAACAAAACATGTTATCAACGTATTCCTAAGTGCCGTCTGGCATAACTTCAACACGTCATCCACTTCCTGTTTGCGTGTGTGTCACAATGATAGTACCGTGTTGCAACATTCTCTATTTGTAGTACAACAAAGCTAAGAAGACGTTTTTACCTATATTACACACATTATGTGCCCTGCGATGAGCTGCGACTTGTCCAGGGTGTACTCAGCCTTCCGCCCGATTGTAGCTGAGATAGGCGCCAGCGCCCCCGCGACCCCAAAAGGGAATAGGCGGTAGAAAGTGGATGGATGGATGGATAGACACACATTATGTATATATATATATATATATATATATATATATATATATATATATATATATCTACATATATATATATATATATATATATATATATATATACGTATATATATATATATATATATATATATATATCTACATATATATATATATATATATATATATATATATATATGTTCAATTGTGAATTGATTTGAATCGAGAAGTGATCTATATACATTGAGCCACATTTGACTAACTGCACTAGAGCAAGCCCGGTCACAGGCAATTACAGAGCCTGCTAGCCTGGGTATGGAGTCAGTTAAGTTAGAACTAGCCAGCGCCAGGCTGGATGATCCCTGTACACATAGCAATTGTCGTAGAATAATACACAACTCACAAAATGTTTTTTCTACTGTGTCTATGACTACGTCAGAGTTAGACATGCGTTCTACTGAGGTGGCAAATTATGATGCGTTCAGTTTATCGCAGCGCCAAGTAGACAATCTGAAAATTCCCGTCATATCAATTCCTAGATATGGTCGTAATTATTTTAAGTACACTGCGCATAATAAACGCAACATTATTAATATTGCTACTACGGATCATTTTATCAACAACTCCTTAAAACAGCCCACTACCTATAATATGGGCTTTCTAAACATCAGATCTTTGTCTCCCAAAACGTTATTAGTCAATGAGGTCATTAGAGACAACAACCTTAACGTCATCGGTCTTAGCGAAACCTGGCTTAAACCAGACGACTTTTTTGCGATAAATGAGGCATCCCCTCCTAACTATACGAATGCGCATATTGCCCGTCACCTCAAAAGGGGAGGGGGTGTCGCACTAATATACAACGAAAACTTTAACTTTAGTCCTAACTTAAATAATAAATATAAATCGTTTGAGGTGCTTTCTATGAAGTCTGCCACACCTCTGCCTCTGTGCCTGGCCGTTATCTACCGCCCCCCAGGGCCCTATTCGGACTTTATTAGTGAATTCTCAGAGTTTGTTGCTGATCTAGTGACGCACGCCGATAATATAATTATAATGGGGGACTTTAATATCCATATGAATACCCCATTGGACCCACCGTGCGTGGCGCTCCAGACTATAATTGATAGCTGTGGTCTTACACAAATAATAAATGAACCGACGCATCGCAGCGGTAATACGATAGACCTAGTGCTTGTCAGAGGTATCACCGTCTCCAAAGTTATGATACTCCCGTATACTAAAGTAATGTCCGATCATTACCTTATAAAATTCGAAGTTCAGACTCATGTTCGGCAAGCTAATAATAATAATAACTGCTATAGCAGCCGCAACATTAATGCTGCCACAACGACGACTCTTGCGGACCTACTGCCCTCGGTAATGGCACCGTTCCCAAAGTATGTGGGCTCTATTGATAACCTCACTAACAACTTTAACAACGCCCTGCGCGAAACCATTGATAGTATAGCACCGCTGAAGTTAAAAAAGGCTCCAAAAAGGCGTACGCCATGGTTTACTGAAGAAACTAGAGCTCAGAAATTATTATGTAGAAAGCTGGAACGCAAATGGCGCACGACTAAACTTGAGGTGCACCATCAAGCATGGAGTGATAGTTTAATAACTTATAAACGCATGCTTACCTTAGCTAAAACAAATTATTACTCAAATCTCATCCGCATTAATAAAAACGATCCAAAATTTTTGTTTAGTACAGTAGCATCGCTAACCCAACAAGGGACTCCTTCCAGTAGCTCCACCCATTCGGCAGATGACTTTATGAAGTTCTTTAATAAGAAAATTTAACTTATTAGAAAGGAGATTAAAGACAATGCGTCCCAGTTACAACGGGGTTATAGTAACACAGATACGATTGTATATACGGCGGATACTGCAAATATCCAAAATAGTTTCTCTCGTTTTGATGAAATAACATTAGAAGGATTGTTACAACGTGTAAATGGAATAAAACAAACAACATGTTTACTTGACCCACTTCCTGGGAAACTTATCAAGGAGCTTTTTGTATTATTAGGTCCATCAGTGCTAAATATTATAAACTTATCACTTTCCTCGGGCACTGTTCCCGTTGCATTCAAAAAAGCGGTTATTCATCCTCTCCTTAAAAGACCTAACCTCGATCCTGACCTCATGGTAAACTACCGACCGGTGTCTCACCTTCCCTTTATGTCGAAAATCCTCGAAAAAATTGTTGCAGAGCAGCTAAATGAGCACTTAGCGTTTAACAATCTATGTGAAACCTTTCAATCCGGTTTCATGGCAAATCACTCGACTGAGACAGCCCTCGCAAAATTGACTAATGATCTATTGCTAACGATGGACTCTGATGCGTCATCTATGTTGCTGCTCCTCGATCTTAGCGCTGCTTTCGATACCGTCGATCATAATATTTTATTAGAGCGTATCAAAATACGAATTGGTATGTCAGACTCAGCCCTGTCATGGTTTAACTCTTATCTTACTGATAGGATGCAGTGCGTCTCCTATAACAGTGTGACCTCGGACTATGTTAAGGTAACGTGTGGAGTTCCTCAGGGTTCGGTCCTTGGCCCTGTACTCTTCAGCATCTACATGCTGCCGCTAGGTGACGTCATACGCAAATACGGTATTAGCTTTCACTGTTATGCTGATGACACCCAACTTTACATGCCCCTAAAGCTGACCAACACGCCGGACTGTAGTCAGTTGGAAGCGTGTCTTAATGAAATTAAACAATGGATGTCCGCTAACTTTTTGCAACTTAATGCCAAAAAAACGGAAATGCTGATTATCGGTCCTGCTAGACACCGACCTCTATTTAATAATACAACTTTAAAATTTGACAACCAAATCATAAAACAAGGTGACTCTGTAAAAAATCTGGGTATTATCTTCGACCCAACTCTCTCCTTTGAGTCACACATTAAAAGCGTTACTAAAACGGCCTTCTTTCATCTCCGTAATATCGCTAAAATTCGCTCCATTCTGTCCACTAAAGACGCTGAGATCATTATCCATGCGTTTGTTACGTCTCGTCTCGATTACTGTAACGTATTATTTTCGGGTCTCCCCATGTCTAGCATTAAAAGATTACAGTTGGTACAAAATGCGGCTGCTAGACTTTTGACAAGAACAAGAAAGTTTGATCATATTACGCCTGTACTGGCTCACCTGCACTGGCTTCCTGTGCACTTAAGATGTGACTTTAAGGTTTTACTACTTACGTATAAAATACTACACGGTCTAGCTCCAGCCTATCTTGCCGATTGTATTGTACCGTATGTCCCGGCAAGAAATCTGCGTTCAAAAGACTCCGGCTTATTAGTGATTCCTAGAGCTCAAAAAAAGTCTGCGGGCTATAGAGCGTTTTCCGTTCGGGCTCCAGTACTCTGGAATGCCCTCCCGGTAACAGTTCGAGATGCTACCTCAGTAGAAGCATTTAAGTCTCATCTTAAAACTCATCTGTATACTCTAGCCTTTAAATAGACCTCCTTTTTAGACCAGTTGATCTGCCGCTTCTTTTCTTTCTCCTATGTCCCCCCCTCCCTTGTGGAGGGGGTCCGGTCCGATGACCATGGATGAAGTACTGACTGTCCAGAGTCGAGACCCAGGATGGACCGCTCGTCGGGACCCAGGATGGACCGCTCGCCTGTATCGGTTGGGGACATCTCTACGCTGCTGATCCGCTTGAGATGGTTTCCTGTGGACGGGACTCTCACTGCTGTCTTGGAGCCACTATGGATTGAACTTTCACAGTATCATGTTAGACCCGCTCGACATCCATTGCTTTCGGTCCCCTAGAGGGGGGGGGTTGCCCACATCTGAGGTCCTCTCCAAGGTTTCTCATAGTCAGCATTGTCACTGGCATCCCACTGAATGTGAATTCTCCCTGCCCACTGGGTGTGAGTTTTCCTTGCCCTTTTGTGGGTCCTTCCGAGGATGTTGTAGTCGTAATGATTTGTGCAGTCCTTTGAGACATTTGTGATTTGGGGCTATATAAATAAACATTGATTGATTGATTGATATATACACATACATACTTACGTACATATACATATACATACATACATATATACATACATACATATATATATATACACATACATATACATTTATATATATATATATATATATATATATATATATATATGTATATATATATATACATATATATGTATACAAACCCCGTTTCCATATGAGTTGGGAAATTGTGTTAGATGTGAATAGAAAACGGAATACAATGATTTGCAAATCCTTTTCAACCCATATTCAATTGAATGCACTACAAAGACAAGATATTTGATGTTCAAACTGATAAACTTTATTTTTTTTGCAAATAATAATTAACTTAGAATTTCATGGCTGCAACACGTGCCAAAGTAGTTGGGAAAGGGCATGTTCACCAATGTGCTACATCACTTTTTCTTTTAACAACACTCAATAAACGTTTGGGAACTGAGGAAACTAATTGTTGAAGCTTTAAAAGTGGAATTCTTTCTCATTCTAGTTTTATGTAGAGCTTCAGTCGTAAAACAGTCCGGGGTCTCCGCTGTCCTATTTTACGCTTCATAATGCTCCACACATTTTCGATGGGAGACAGGTCTGGATTGCAGGCGGGCCAGGAAATTACCCGCACTCTTTTACTACGAAGCCACGCTGTTGGAACACGTGGATTGGCATTGTCTTGCTGAAATAAGCAGGGGCGTCCATGATAACGTTGCTTGGATGACAACATATGTTGCTCCAAAACCTGTATGTACATTTCAGCATTAATGGTGCCTTCACAGATGTGTAAGTTACCCATGCCTTGGGCCCCCATACCATCACAGATGCTGGCTTTTGAACTTTGCGCCTCTAACAATCAGAATGGTTATTTTCATCTTTGTTCTGGAGGACACCACGTCCTCTGTTTCCAAATATAATTTGAAATGTGGGCTCGTCAGACCACAGAACACTTTTCCACTTTGCATCAGTCCATCTTAGATGAGCTCGGGCCCAGCAAAGCCGGCGGCGTTTCAGGGTATTGTTGATAAATGGGTTTGGCTTTGCATAGTAGAGTTTTAACATGCACTTACAGATGTAACAACCAACTGTAGTTACTGACGGTGGTTTTATGAAGTGTCCCTGAGCCCATGTGGTGATATCCTTTACACACTGATGTGGGTTTTTGATGCAGTACCGCCTGAGTGATCAAAGGTCCGTAATATCATCGCTTACGTGCAGTGATTTATCCAGATTCTCTGAACCTTTTGATGATTTTACGGACCGTAGATGGTAAAATCCCTAAATTCCTTGCAATGGCTCGTTGAGAAATGTTGTTCTAAAACTGTTCGACAATTTGCTTACAAAGTGGTGACCCTCGCCCCATCCTTGTTTGTGAATTACTTAGCATTTCATGGAAGCTGCTTTTATACCAAATCATAGCCCCCACCTGTTCCCAATTAGCCTGCACACCTTTGGGATGTTCCAAATAAGTGTTTGATGAGCATTCCTCAGCTTTATCAGTATTTATTGCCACCCTTGCCAACTTCTTTGTAACGTGTTGCTGGCATCAAATTCTTTGGGGACGGCTTGGCGCAGTGGGAGAGTGGCCGTGCGCAACCCGAGGGTCCCTGGTTCAAGTCCCACCTAGTACCAACCTCGTTACGTCCGTTGTGTCCTGAGCAAGACACTTCACCCTTGCTCCTGATGGGTGCTGGTTGGCGCCTTGCATGGCAGCTCCCTCCATCAGTGTGTGAATGGGTAAATGTGGAAGTCGTGTCAAAGCGCTTTGAGTACCTTGAAGGTAGAAAAGCGCTATACAAGTACAACCCATTTATCATTTATCATTTATTTGCACACAAAAAAAAATGTTTATCAGTTTGAACATCAAGTATGTTGTCTTTGTAGCATATTCAACTGAATATGGGTTGAAAATGATTTGCAAATCATTGTATTCCGTTTATATTTACATCTAACACAATTTCTCAACTCATATGGAAACGGGTTTGTACATCCTGTGAGGTTTATGACCTTTATATACACACACACACACACACGCACGAACGCACGCACGCACGCACACACACACACACACACACATTCTTGTATTTGTTATCTTCAAGAGACCTCCGAAAAATGCTTACCTCTTTAGGAACACCCTTTCTAGATATATAAAGATTTGTATTTACAACACTAATGATATATACATACTATGCAAATATAAAGAAGGAAAGCTTTTAGTAATTTTTTTTTGTTAAATTTTGTGTTTGTAATTGGTTTTTAATCTTCATTATTTACTACCAGTTATTACAGTATGTCTCTATATAAATTTTTTTTATTATTTTGGCCAAAGGGGGTGCATTTCAATTTCTTACACAAACGTGTTTTTACAAGTTGGCCAGAAGGGGAACACTTCAAATTTTTACACACACTTGTTATCTCAAATGTTGACCAGAGGGGGAGCACTTTTAAAACCGAGACACCGTCAATTGGAAAAATCCCTCCTTTTTGGGACCAAACTAATTTTGATAAATTTCCCCACCAGGGGTGCAAATGAGACATTCTCTATTAGATGCGATGGTTGTCCGTATTGGGAACATGTAAACTGTCTTAACTTGTTCACTGGTCCTCAAATGGATAGTACTTTTCCTTGTTGATGTCTCAAGAAGGGTAGAAATACAAGAACGAACGAACACACACACACACAGACAGACTTCTGCATCTATTTGCATTGTCCTCACCATCCATCCTACTCTTTAGCCCTGATTTCCTCCCTTCCTCCCCTCTCAGCATCCTATTGGGCCATCTGTCAAAGTCCTGCTGAACACCCAGCATGCAACATGGGACTAATGTGGATGTAAGTTGTGTGTGTGTGTGTGTGTGTGTGGGGGGGGGGGGGGGGGGGGGGGTGTTGCAACTATACTGATATGCATTTAAAGTCCCTCAAGAGTTATGGATCACCTCATTCGGTGCACTGCTCTGGAAATTATGGCTCCCTGCTCAATTGATACTTTATTGCATTTTTTTCTTACTACAAGCAATAAAAGTGTTGATTATGGAATAGCTCTGTGCCACATGTCTCTTCATTGATACTGTTTAGGATTATTAATCAAGGCAAGATGCATGTAAATGGAAAAAGTAGTGCAACTGTCAGCATATGCAGCAAAACAATGGTTACCTAGAGTGGCCTAAGTCAGTGCCAAATATGTGTATAGAAGAGTATTTTAGTAAGACAATTCCAATTATTTGTCTACTGTGTGGTAGAAGAGTGCTGCAATGTTTTATCACCAAATGCTATGTCGCCCTCGGGTCCTTGCAGAGAGTTGTGACATCATACTTTCTCACGCTCTCTGCCCGTCCCTTCTTCCTCTAGGCTCTCCCTCTCGGTCTTTTGCATCCTCCCATGTGTGCATGGGATTTCCACTCATATTTTGTTGGATTATTGCCGAAATACACTGGATGTGCAGGCAACCTATGAGATCCCCACTCAGGCCAATTTGACTTCTGCTTCCTGCTTCACTCAAAAGACTGTATTATTGAAGTGTCCGGTAATGGCCAACATTCCCTGCACACTTCTGGAAACATTTCAGGACTCTGCCTCGTCTTGGCCCCGGCTGGGAAAGATCTGCAAATGGATCGAAAACTTTAGAGAACAAACACAGTCTTTAAAATAGACCATGAGTTGATTGACAGTGACTGAGGAAAAAAGAAAGCGAGAGGTCAAGATAGAGAGTGACTGCTGCAAGAGGGACTACCACTGAGAATGTATGGTATGTGATTCATGCTGACCAACCCAACACCAGCTGTGCATGTTGTCATGGATACATTCTCATTTAAACTAATAGCTATTTAAAGTGTATATTCCATCACTATGTACTGAGGAAATACCAACAAATCCATTATTAGTCTTTTTTTTCTTCTTCTTTTTAACCTGTTATGTCAAGCAATAATGAAGCGGTGAGGCTCAGTTGGCAGAGGAACCGTGCCAACAACTTGAGGGTTAGCGGTTCGATCCCCACTCCCACCATCCCAGTCACTGACGTTGTGTACTTGGGCAAGACACTTTGCCCACTTGATCCCAGTTCAACCTACACTGGTTTAAATGTCGCTTAAAGGTGTAGATAATGGGTTTCACTATGTAGAGTGTTTTGAGTCTGTAGAAAAAAGTGCTATATAAATATAATTCACTTCACGAAACGGAATATAATATTGTTGATATCAGATCAGATGACTTTACAAAGTAGAGGTGTAGGATACTTCTTCTGTTGCAACATTATTTGTTACGTTTTAAGATGTCTTAATTGATTTGGTGTTTGGCATTTCCAAAATAAAAAAAATAGTGATATAAACAGTAATACAGTTGGCCTACTGTCATAGAAATAACGATTTCTAAAAACATTTTTTGCCACTATTATCAATTACTCACTACTGTAACAACAACAACAGCAGCATGCAGAAAAATGAGTAAGATATGAAAATAGACATGTTTGTATATGTGTCAATTAGTGTACAATATGGATGTATGTATGTATTTGAATCCATGTGTGTATATGTATGTATTTGTGTATGTATGAATATGTGTTCACAAATGTATGTATTTGTGTGTATGTATTACAGTGCAACGGGAAAGTATTCACAGTGCTTCACTCTGTTTACATTTTTGTTACGTAATAATCTTATTCCAATACGGAATTAATTCATTTTTGTCCTCAAAATTCTACACACAATACCCGATGATAAAGTGAAAACGTTTTGTTTTTTTTGCGAATTTCTTTGCAAATATATTCAAGATAAAAAAAACTGAGAAATCAAATGTATGTAACTATTCACAGCCTTTGCCGTTAAGCTCAAAAGTAAACTATGGTGTATCTTGTTTAACTGATCAGTCTTGAGATGTTGCTACATATTAATTGGAGTCAATTTTGGTACATTCACTTGGTTGGACTTGGTTTGAAAAGGCACACAACTGCCTATATATAAGGTTCCACACTTGACGGTGCATAACAGAGCACAAACCAAGAATGAAGAAAAAAAAATGTCTGTAAACCTCTGAGACAGGATTATATCGAGGCACATATCTGGGAATCCCAATGAGCACATGACTCTTCCTAGAGCTGGCCGGCTGTCTAAACTGAGTGATTGGGGGAGAAGGGCTCTAGTCAGGGAGGTCACCAAGAACCCGAAAGTCTCTCTGTCAGAGCTACAGCATTTCTCTTTGGAAAGAGGAAAACCTTCCAGAAGCAAAAGCATCTCTGTGGAAGCCATTACTTTGTAAAAGTTTGCACCTGAAATACTCTGAGACCATTAGAAACAAAATGAACTGGTCTGATGACACGAACATTGAACTATTTGGCGTGAATGCCAGGTGTCATGTTTCGAGGAAACCAGATGCCGCTCATCACCAGGCCAATACCATCCCTACAGTGAAGCCTGGCACTTGCAGCATCATGCTGTGGGGATGGTTTCAGTGGCAGGACCTGAGTGACTATAATCAGGATAGAGAGGAAATATGAATGCAGCATTGAACAGAGATATCCTGGATGAAAACCTATTCCAGAGTGCTCCTTAACTCAGACTGGAGTTCATGTTTGAGGACCCTAAGCACACAGCCAAAATATCAAAGTAAAGGCTTCAGTCCTTGAGATGTTCAGCCATAGCCCAGACTTGAATCCGATTATTCATCTCTGCAAGGATCTAAAAATTGCTGCGCAGCAACGCTTCCCATCCAACCCGATGGAGCTTGAGAGGTGCTACAAAGAGGAAAAGGCAAAACTGTCAAAATAGGTGTGCCAAACTTGTGGCATTGTATTCAAAAATACTTGAGGCTATAATTGCTACCAAAGGTGCATCAACAAAGTATGGAGCAAAGGCTTTGAATACTTACGTTCATGTGATTTCTTTGTTTTTTATTTTTAAAGATTGTGCAAAAAATTCTAAAAGCAAAAACACTTTTATATTATTGCCATTATGGGGTATTGTGTGTAGACAAAAATTAATATTGCATTTTGGAAGAAATATGTAACATAAAATATGGAATAAGTGAAGGGCATATATATATATATATATATATATATATATATATATATAGAGAGAGAGCGAGAGAGAGAGAGCTTATATATATATATATATATATATATATATATATATATATAAGCTCTTGATATTTGTCGAGGAAAAGTCAGACGATTCTCACTTATAGTTGTATTTCTTTATTATATTAGTGTGTAAAAGTGAGTGTGAATGTGTCTATCTATCTGTGTTGGCCCTGCGATGAGGCGGCGACTTGTCCGCCCGAATGAGGCTGGTATAGGCCATAGCACCCACCGCGACCCCGAGAGGGACAAGCGGAATGAATTATGGTTGGATGGATAGAATATTTCAATGGCTTCTGAACATTGAACAGTTCCACACTGCTCTCGTGTGGCTGTCAGGAGTGTTGCAAATGATACGTTATATTTCTATAATTTTTTTCACAAGGCAGTATTGTATGTACATTGTTGATACCGTATTTCCTTGAATTGCCGCCTGGGCGCTAATTAATTTAAAACCTCTTCTCACTCCTGCGCTTACCAAAGGCATGCGGTAAAAGTAAGCATGCGCTAATTATTTTAAAACCTCTTCTCACTCTGGCACGTACCAAAGGCATGCAGTAAAAATTTTAGTGTGATGTAAGCTTGGACCTTAAATCCTACTGAAAAGCAATTAATCTTCTTCTCTTTATGCGATTTCAAATTACTGGTATTGAAATCAGCCTCCTCCATTTTGAAAATGATGACAGGGGAAGTGTCACTCGTGATGTCACGAATTTGACCAGGCGGTAATACTAAGCATGCGCTAATTATTTTGCGAAGCGAGTTGGACCTGGCAGTAATTTAAGGCAGGCGCATAATATATGCCCTGCGGCAATTCAAGGAAATATGGTAATTGCTGACTTTTGATAAAACAACGACAAAAACAGTTACATTAATCATATCTAAAGAATGTTTACATACTAAATAAAATGAATAATGTGATGTTTTACTAAAACAATAAAATAGGAAGTATAGTTACAAATTTTTGTTGATTGGTTGTGAAAATATTGGCACAAGTCAATGTCAAATATTTCACGGTGGAAGAGGGGTCACAATACAAAGGTCCTGCAGTCCTGGGTTCAATCCCAGCCTCGGGATCTTTCTGTGTGGAGTTTGCATGTTCTCCCCGTGAATGCGTGGGTTCCCTCCGGGTACTCCGGCTTCCTCCCACTTCCAAAGACATGCACCTGGGGATAGGTTGATTGGCAACATTAAATTGGCCCTAGTGTGTGAATGTGAGTGTAAAAGGCCAACTGAAATGAGATTTTCTTATTTAAACGGGGATAGCAGGTCCATTCTATGTGTCATACTTGATCATTTCGCGATATTGCCATATTTTTGCTGAAAGGATTTAGTAGAGAACATCCACGATAAAGTTCTCAACTTTCGGTGCTAAGAGAAAAGCCCTGCCTCTACCGGAAGTCGGAGACGATGACGTCACATGTTTGATGGCTCCTCACATATTCACATTGTTTTTAATGGGAGCCTCCAACAAAAAGTGTTATTCGGACCGAGAAAACGACAATTTCCCCATTAATTTGAGCGAAGATGAAAGATTCGTGTTTGAGGATATTGATAGCGACGGACTACAAAAAAAAAAAAAAAATGCGATTGCATTGGGACGGATTCCGATGTTTTTAGACACATTTACTAGGATAATTCTGGGAAATTCCTTATCTTTCTATTGTGTTGCTAGTGTTTTAGTGAGTTTAACAGTACCTGATAGTCGGAAGGGTGTCTCCACGGGTGTGTTGACGCGCAGTGTCTCAGGGGAGTGGACGGCTGCTATGGACAGCACAAGCTCAGCTTTTCTCCGGTAAGAACTGACTTTTTAACCACAATTTTGTCACCGAAACCTGCTGGTTGACATGTGGTCGGGATACATGTTGGCTTGACCACGCTCTGATCCATAGGAAGGTTTCACCTTCAGGAATTTTAAACAAGGAATCACCGTGTGTTTGTGGGGCTAAAGGCTAAACCTTCACAACTCCATCTTTCTACTGTGACTTCTCCAATATTAATTGAACAAATTTCAAAATATTCAGCAACACAGATGTCCAAAAAACTGTATAATTATGCCGTTAAAGCAGACGACTTTTAGCTGTGTGTGTGCGCAGCACTCCTACTTCCTAAAAACCCGTGACGTCTTGCGTACACGTCATCATTACACGACGTTTCGAAGCTGAAACTCCCGGGAAATTTAAAATTGTAATTTAGTAAACTAAAAAGGCCGTATCGGCATGTGTTGCAATGTTAATATTTCATCATTGATGTATAAACTATCAGACTGCGTGGTGGGTAGTAGTGGGTTTCAGTAGGCCTTTAATGTTGTCTGTCTATCTGTGTTGGCCCTGCGATGAGGTAGTGACTTGTCCAGGGTGTACCGCGCCTTCCGCCCAATTGTAGCTGCGATAGGCGCCAACGCCCCCCGCGACCACAAAAGGGAATAAGCGGTAGAAAATGGATGGATGGAAAAAAGAAAAAACTTTTTGAATCCCTTTTTTGACAATATTTCACACTATAAAAATAAATGTGCTTATTTTTTGGGCGATTTTTCTCCATCAAATTCTGCACACATCCGTAAATTGAAACTTTATGATACACAACTTTTGTTTATTACGACTCACTTAATGTTCTCCAGATACAAAAAAAATCAACGGTTCCTGTTTGTTATTGTTGGGACAGTACAAAGGACCTCCACGTTGGTACTACATTACCCATGAGGACGTGAGATGGAAAATCGTCCCCTTTTCCCGCAAAGCTCATCCTTTGTCCTTGATTGGCTGGACGCCGAGATAGGCCCCGCATAGTAAAACCTGATTGGTCGGTTTTCTCCCAGTAGTGTCCCGGATGTGTCTCGGCTATATTTACAAGGACAATTGTAGGCGGGGATTGTAGTTCAAACCATCAGTCGATGTGCTGCATTTAGCTTTTGTGCTACAGCGCCCGAACTTATTCGAAGATTTAAACATGGTAAGCGTCTCTTCTTTGCGCGGCTACTTCACTGGACCCTTTTTACGCTCAACGAAAGGCTTTGGTTTAATACTTTGCTCGCTGCACTGCGTTGCCGATGTTATAGTTGCTGGCAATCGCTGCTAGCCTAGCTTAGCATGCTAGCTAGCTAGCCTAACCCTCTCCTGCTTTGATTGTAATTGGAGTATTTAAATGTAGAATGTGTCTTACAGGGGGGCTATTAATTTTTTTAAACATTATAGTCGAGCATTATTTCGTCGGTTTGAACTCACCAACGGATGCTTGTTGTTCAGGCTGGTGGCAAGGCGGGCAAAGACTCCGGAAAGACCAAGACGAAGGCTATTTCGCGCTCACAGCGAGCTGGGCTGCAGGTTGGTTGTCGTTTTCCTCCTCTCCTCTAGTCTTCATTCAGTCAAGCTTATAATGCAACTGTGCTACCGCCAGCAAGCACCAAGGGCCCTTAACACTCTTTTGTTCCTGCAGTTCCCAGTGGGTCGTATCCACAGACATCTCAAGTCCAGAACCACCAGCCACGGCAGAGTTGGAGCCACTGCAGCTGTGTACAGTGCCGCCATTCTCGAGTACCTCACTGCTGAGGTAAGTAGTTTCTTACGAGTAAACTCTCTCTACATATCAGGGGTTTCCAACCTTTTTGAAACCAAGAGTTACTTCTTCTGTACTGATTAATGCGAAGGGCTACCAGTTTGATACACACTTAAATAAATTGCCAGAAATAGCCAATTTGCTCAATTTACCTTTAACTCTGTTATTAATAATTAATGATATTTATCTTTGTGGAAACACTGATCATCTTAATGATTTCTCACAATATATATTTTTGATGAGCTGTTTTAAATAGGTTAAAATCCAATCTGCACTTTGTTAGAATATATAACAAATTGGACCAAGCTATATTTCTAACAAAGACAAATCATTATTACTTAGACTTTCCAGAAAAAAAGTTTTAAAATAAATTCAAAATGGCATAAATTTGATTCTACAGATTTTCTAGATTTGCCAGAATAATATTTTTGAATTTTAATCATAAATTTGAAGAAATATTTCACAAATATTCTTCGTCGAAAAAACAGAAACTAAAATGAAGAATTAAATCAAAATGTATTTATTCTTTACAATAGAAAAATAAATTTACTTGAACATTGATTTAAATTGTCAGGAAGGAATTTAAAAAGTACTGTATTTTTCGGAGTATAAATCGCTCCGGAGCATAAGTCGCACCTGCCAAAAATAAAGGAAAAAAACACACATAAGTCGCACCGGAGTATAAGTCGCATTTTTGGGGGAAATTTATTTGATAACCCCCAACACCAAGAATAGACATTTGAAAGGCAATTTAAAATAGATAAAGAATAGTGAACAGGCTGAATAAGTGTACGTTATATGAGGCATAAATAACCAACTGAGAAGGTGCCTGGTATGTTAACGTAACATATGCTGGTAAGAGTCATTCCAATAACTATAACATATAGAACATGCTATGCCTTTACCAAAGAATCTGTCACTCCTAATCCATAAATCCCATGAAATCTTATACGTCTAGTCTCTTAAGTGAATGAGCTAAATAATATTATGTGACATTTTACGGTAATGTGTTAATAATTTCACACATAAATTGTTCCTAGGTATAAGTCGCACCCCCGGCCAAACTATGAAAAAAACTGACTTATTGTCCGAAAAATACGGTAAAAAGGTATATGTGTTTTGAAAATACTAAATTCATTTTTAGGGTTGTATTTTTTGTCTAAAATTGTCTCTGAAAGTAATAAGAAGCAAAGTTAAAAAAAAATATATATATCTTTAAACAAGTGAAGACAAAGTGTTTAAAATATTTTCTTGGATTTTCACATTCTATGAGTTTTGTCTCTCTTAGAATTAAAAATGTCGAGCAAAGCAAGACCAGCTTGCTAGTAAATACAATAAAAAAAAATAGAGGCATCTCACTGGTAAGTGCTGTTATTTGAGCTATTTTTAGAACAGGCCAGCAGGCTACTCATCTGGTCTTTACGGGCTACCTGGTGCCCATGGGCACCGCGTTGGTGACCCCTGCTCTATATATTTTGTCCTTCTTTTAAACTTACCTGTTCGGATATCAATAACTTTGCGTGGCTCTCAAGGTCCTGGAGTTGGCAGGAAATGCTTCCAAAGATCTTAAAGTGAAGCGCATCACTCCCCGCCACTTGCAGCTGGCAATTAGAGGAGACGAAGAATTGGATTCACTCATCAAGGCCACCATCGCCGGCGGAGGTAAGCTCCTCACCGCTTAACATCTCAGTGACATTTCATTTGTTTCCTTGACTCACCTTGATCTGTCTTTGCAGGTGTGATCCCACACATCCACAAATCTCTGATTGGAAAGAAGGGCCAGCAGAAGACCGTATAACGGGAAGTCCTCCTAGAAGTTGTGCCATCTCAGGACGACGTCTGCATCGCGTGATTTAATTGTCTTTAGCGTAGAACACCTGTAGAAGTTTGTATGGTTCCAGCTTGCATTTACTCACCTGGGGTATTTTTTTAAAAGTGGCTTCAAAGAAGCTCTTTTGTTTTTTGGTTATTTTTCCTGGTGCTGCAGTTTTGTGTTAACTTGCTTTCGTGGCATTCCCATGGTCAAAAGTGGTGTTTTAATAAAGCTCTTATTGGGCACTTGTCTTTTTCACTTCTTCATACTTAATTTGCCACTTCTTGCATTCCAGATGTCTAACTTTCTACATGATAATGTGACTGCACGTCATATTTGTAATTTCTTAATTTTAGAACCATTGGCCCAGTACAGTGAAAATGTATCGCCTTGTTGCATGATATCTGAAGGCACGTTTTGTCAACAGACTGTTGAATAAAGATTGGACTGGCACAGCATGTTGCTTAGTGCAGTATTTTTCAACCACTGGGCCGTGGCATGTTAGTGTGCCTTGAGATACAGTCTAGTCTGCTGTGGGAGATTATGTAATTTCACCTAAATGAGTTAAAAATATTTTTTGCAAACCGGTAATTATAATCTTCAAATGTGCCATTGAGTGTCTGTGCTATCTAAACCATGGCAGAGTAACTGTGAAATACTCTTCCATATCAGTAGGTGGCAGCAGGTAGTGAATTGATTTATAGACATCAGGAACATGGTTTGTCATGATCACAATATGCGGGGTGCAGGTAAAAAGGTATCTAACACTAACTAAAAAAAAGGCATCAAAGCCTAGGGATGGCTATGCAAAATGAAAATAGAACTGGCTGTAAAGTGAACAAAAACTGAATGCTGGACGACAGCAAAGACTTAGTGTGTGGAGCAGACAGCGTCCACAAAGTACATCTGAACATGACAAATAATGTCCCCACAAAGAAGGATAATGTCTGCACAACTTTAATATTCTTGATTGCGACAAAAGCAGGTACAGGGAATAGTGTTCAAGGAAGACATGAAACTGCTACAGGGAAATGCCAACAAAAGAAGAAAAGCCCCCAAAATAGAAGCGTAAGACAAAAACTAAAACACTAGACACAGGAAAACAGCAAATAAGTCAGGGTGGGATGTGACAGGTGATGACAGTACACCTACTTGGAGACAAGAGCTATAGTGATGCATGTTTGGTTATGGTTTAAAGTCATATCCGACAATTACTTTTTGTCAGTATCAGCTAATTAGTTTAATTTTTTAAGGATTTCTGCTGGTTGCGAGCCTCCGCAAAATGTGCCTCAGCTCAAAAAAACGTTGAAAAAAACTGGCTTTGTGTATACGTGACGTTAAATCTTTACCAACTACATGGAACAGCAGGATATGGTAAAGATATTTAGTAGTATACGAGTTCGCCATTGGGTCATGAGATTTCACTTGCAAATACTATAAGGGTGTCTAAAGTGTGCCATTTGCTTGAAACGCAAACATAATTTTTCAACTGTAAATATACACAAAATGTGTATTATCCTATATCACAGGCAACTTGGGGTGTTTTTAGAGCAGGGTTCCTAAACTGAAGTGACTGAAAGTAACATTTCATTGGATAATGCACGACATGAAATATACCTTTTACCATGAATAGTTTAACGTTTTCGGGTGTTACCATTTAGTGGTCAATTGTACGGAATATGTACTGTACTGTGCAATCTACTAATAAAAGTATCAATCAATCAGCTATGCAAATAACATTATTACACTTTAAATTTTCCTGAAGGAATCAATAAAGTACTATTTATCTATTGAGCACATTACAGCAAATAATCTGGATAACAGCACTACACTGTGGTTTGTTTTAACCAACAGGGATAATGATTATTTTGTCTTTTCAGTAAATCTATTTCACTCCATTGTTTTATGTAAGATTTTTTTAAAAGGTGCACTGTACACTGGCAGTTATTTCACAATACCAGAAAGAAAAACCGGATAGTCCATTTCTTCAGAGGGCACAAAAACTTTTTTTATTTTGGTACTTCTTTTGCTCAGTTTTTTCAATCAACTTTACTCCACAAATGTAATGTTTTTCTTTTATTTACATACACGGCCTGTTCATCAAATTATGTTATTTTCCATTGAATATGAATCAAACCTGTGACATCCCATTGTGGTCAAGACATCGATGCGTTGATTATACATGTCCTTTAAACCTGACTTTGAAACAACGTTGCGAAATAGTTGTATTTGTAAATTGAGTCAATGTGGATGTCTAACGTTGGATCCACGTTGTTGGTTGGGGAAATGACCAAATTTCAACAGTCACATTAACTTTACAACCTATAATTGAATAAACGTTTAAAAAGCATGTTTCAACATTCTATTTGTGTAGTAGAGTCTTGGTTAAGATATTTTCCAAATTTTAATGTCAAATTAAAGTCAGACCCTAACATTGATTAAACGTCAAAAAGCATGTTGTGCCAACGTTAGGTTTGAGCTGCTCAACGGCAGGACCTAATTCAACAATTTCTCGTTTTTTCAAAGTCTTGTGCCTGCTGAGATGACCATAAATATAACCAATTTACATCACACTTTTTAATTAGTATTAATTAAACTTGTAAAATTATCTGACCAGAAGACAAATGTTCAAAATGTGCAGGACACTTCAACAATGGGTTGTACTTGTATAGCGCTTTCCTACCTTCAAGGTACTCAAAGCGCTTTGACACTACTTCCACATTCACACACTGATGGAGGGAGCTGCCATGCAAGGCCCTAACTACGACCCATCAGGAGCAAGGGTGAAGTGTCTTGCTCAGGACACAACGGACGTGACGAGGTTGGTACTAGGTGGGCGAACAATAAACATGTTTTACAGCTATTTCTTTCGCGCATTTATATATTTTAGTTACGGAAGTTGGTGAAATGGCTAATAAAAAAGTTAGGGGTATCATATTGATATTTCGGGGGAAATTTCAGAATGAGGCCAACATGCCCAACCTCGTCACGTCCGTTGTGTCCTGAGCAAGACACTTCACCCTTGCTCCTGATGGGTGCTGGTTGGCGCCTTGCATGGCAGCTCCCTCCATCAGTGTGTGAATGTGTGTGTGAATGGGTAAATGTGGAAGTAGTGTCAAAGCGCTTTGAGTACCTTGAAGGTAGAAAAGCTCTATACAAGTACAACCCATTTATACAGGTGAAGTCAATTAAATCTAGTGTAATTTAAAAAAATAATAATAAAGTATAGAGAAGGCCAACAATACATGTATCTGTAAAAGATTATAGTGAATTTTAGCTTCATTCGGACATTTTACCAGAAAGCCCAGTATCCCAATTTTTTTTGCAGGACACTATAATGGAGAAACTGCATGGCGTGTACTGAGAAGGGGATTTGAGTAACCACTAGAGGGCAGTGTTAACCACCATTACCATCCTAATAAACTGCAGTGTCCGTGCTTAAAAAAATAGATTTACTGATCTGTCTTTTCCATGCAGTCCACTAAGGGGCGCTAATTGCACGCCCAGCGGACATTAGAGGACCTAAAACGGCCATTGAGACCACCTGACCCCCTCACCTTTTCCCAGCAAGCTTGCAGCTCCACCTAAATTAGAGACCTCTCCTGCTCGGGCCTCACAGCGAGGCAAGTGTGGGAGCGTTTGCAAGATTTACCAGTCAAACACACTGGACACTGGATTAAGACAACACACCCCCTCCCCTTCCCTCTGACGCCATGAGGTCTCCCCTTTCTCACAGAGCTTTAGAGTATTAATATCAAGGACCTATAGCGTCTATAGTATGCATTCTGCAACCACAGTCTTAAAGGCCTACTGAAATGAGATTTTCTTATTTAAACGGGAATAGCAGGTCCATTCTATGTGTCATACTTGATCATTTCGCGATATTGCCATATTTTTGCTGAAAGGATTTAGTAGAGAACATCGACGATAAAGTTGGCAACTTTTGGTCGCTAATAGAAAAGCCCTGCCTGTACCGGAAGTATGTGCGCGTGACGTCACGGGTTGCAGGGCTCCACACATATTCACATTATTTTTAACGGGAACCACCAGCAGTAAGAGCAATTCAGACCAAGAAAGCGACAATTTCCCCTTTATTTTGAGCGAGGATGAAAGATTTGTGAATTAGGATATTGATAGTGAAGGAATAGAAAGAAAGAAAAATAAAGCGACGGCTCCGGGTGACGGCAGTGTGAGCGTTTCAGATGTAATTAGACACATTTACTAGGATAATTCTGGAATATCCCTTATCTGCCTATTGTTTTAATAGTGTTTTAGTGAGATTTTAAAGATTGTAAAAGATCGTAAAGACATACCTCGAGGTCGGATGGCTGCGGTGAACACGAAGTGTCTCAGAGAGAAACCGAGGAGCCAAGCTCACAGCTGCCGCTGCTGCAGGACGACGAATAATCAAATGATGTCTCCGGTAAGATATATATCACAATTTCCCCATCCAAAAACATGCTGGTTGACGTAGAGAAAACATGTTTGCTTGACCGCCCCGCTTCACAACAAACAAAGAAACATCGGCTGTGTCTCGGTGCTAAAGACAGCTGCAATCCAGCCTTTCCACCAACAGCATTGTTTTTTATAGTCTCCATTATTAAATGAACAAATTGCAAAAGATTCAGCAACACAGATGTCCACAATACTGAGTAATTATGCGATTAAGGCAGACGACTTTTAGCCGCGAGTGGTGCAGCTGCTAATATTTCCTGACAGTCAGTGACGCCACGCGTACGCGTCATCTTTCCGCGACGTTTTCAACAAGAGTCTCGCGGGAAATTTAAAATTGCAATATAGTAAACTAAAAAGACCGTATTGGCATGTGTTGCAATGTTAATATTTCATCATTGATATATAAACTATCAGACTGCGTGGTCGGTAGTAGTGGCTTTCAGTAGGCCTTTAAACAAAGGAACAAGAAAGAAGAAATGAGAAAAAAATGGAAAAATTAGGAGAAATAAGTCATAGTGGTAGGAGAGGGCCAAACAAGTACTCTTACTAGAAAAAAGTGGTAATTTTATCAGAATAAAGTTGTATAGTTTAAATTTTGAAAAAAAAAAGAAGTAAATAAAATACATTAGTTAGATATATTTCTTTTTTCTCTAGCGACCCAAAGCACTTTACACAGTGAAAACCATTATCGACATGCAAGCTGCGTTTAAAGCTCGGAGCAAGGGTGAAGGGCCTTGCCCAAGGACACGACGGCAGTGACTAGGATGGCGGAAGCTGGAATCAAACCTGGAAACTTCAAGTTGCTAATGGCATCTACAACCAACTGAGCCTCGCCGCCCCATGTTAAATAAAACAACAAATGTAATTTTTAATCAATAAAATTAGGTTGGGGGGAAAAAACAGTCAGACTATTTTGTGAATAAAGTAAAAATATTCTAAGAAAAAGAACATCGAGGAGAAGAAAGTTGAAATATTTGGAAAATTTTAAAAACAAAAACTGGGCTTCACGGTGGGAGAGGGGTTAGTGCGTCTGCCTCACAATACAAAGGTCCTGAGTAGTCCTGGGTTCAATCCTGGGCTCGGGATCTTTCTGTGTGGAGTTTGCATGTTCTCCCCGTGACTGCGTGGGTTCCCTCCGGGTACTCCGGCTTCCTCCAAACCTCCAAAGACATGCACCTGGGGATAGATTGATTGGCAACACTAAATGGTCCCTAGTGTGTGAATGTGAGTGTGAATGTTGTCTATCTGTGTTGGCCCTGCGACTTGTCCAGGGTGTACACAACCTTCCGCCCGATTGTAGCTGAGATAGGCACCAGCGCCCCTTGCGACCCCAAAGGGAATAAGCGGTAGGAAATGGATAGATGGATGGATGGGTGGAAAAAACAAAAACTGAAAAAAAAATGGAAGAAAAAGCCAACAAGAGTAAATGGAAGCTTTTTCCACCGCAACTGATTAAAAAAATAAAAATCTAAATGTCAAATTTCAAAGTGGCTTGTGCTTGGTTTGATTTTCAGCCTCCTGTGTGTGCACTGCATGTATTTATCACAGGCAGCGTGGTGTACTCTTCCAAACCCCTTTTCCATCCTCCCCACATTCCTCACTGTGGGAAGGGGAATTCTGTGTCCACGCTTTCAAGGAGCTTTCAAGCAAAATAATGCCTGAACACGCCCTCACCTTCGTTCCTCCTCCTCCTTTTCCCTCTGTACTTTCTCCATGTGGCGTTCAAAGCAGCCGGCGGAAAAAAAAAAGTAAATTCTGCACACACCATGGTGAATTAGACGAATCCATAATAATTACCGCAAACGTATGAGTGTAGTGTTCGTGGTGGTGGGGAGGCCTTTTGTTTGGCTAAGTGCACTATGGAAGTGAGAGGGTTGGGGGGGTGGAATGGCGGCTTTTGGGGGTAAGATGGGGGAAGGGGGTCAGAATACTTCACAACAAGCCATGCGGCCCATGTTTGGCACGCTAACTTTACCGAGGCCAAACAAGACAACCAGAGGGAGGAAAGGTTTGTAAGATTAGGTGGAGTGTCTTGCAGTCCAGCGCGTGGGGACTCCCAGGCTTCAGTAGCTTTATCGAGGAAAACCCACGCAAACAAACAGATAGTTGACTTCTACACGTGAAGCTGTGAGAGCGGCGGGGAGGAAGCCATTGGTCAGCCGAGCCACAACATTAAGTACTCCTCGTCTGCACTGGGAACAAAAGCCGCTTCCTCGCGTTACATCCCCTGGCAGGAAGTCATAAAGACAAAGACTTCCTGTAATGTTGCCAACTTGCCACCATGGAGCAGGCAGCGCGGCTCCTGTCGAAGCCCTAAACACGCTTTTGGGAATGGTGTCCAAAGTGTGGCCCGGGAACCATTTTGGACCGCTGCTTGTTTTGAAAATAAATTGACCCATATTGGATTGGTTCGGTGGCAGAGGGGTTAGTGTGTCTGCCTCACAATACGAAGTTCCTGCAGTCCTGGGTTCAAATCCAGGCTCGGGATCTTTCTGTGTGGAGTTTGCATGTTCTCCCCGTGAATGCGTGGGTTCCCTCCGGGTACTCCGGCTTCCTCCCACCTCCAAAGACATGCACCTGGGGATAGGTTGATTGGCAACACTAAATTGGCCCTAGTGTGTGAATGTGAGTGTGAATGTTGTCTGTCTATCTGTGTTGGCCCTGCGATGAGGTGGCGACTTGTCCAGGGTGTACCCTGCCTTCCGCCCGATTGTAGCTGAGATAGGCACCAGCGCCCCTCGCGACCCCGAAAGGGAATAAGCGGTAGAAAATGGATGGATGGATGGATGGATTGGTTTAGCACCGTTAATGTGAAAAAATATCCATCCATCCATCCATTTTCGACCGCTTATTCCCTTTGGGGTCGCTTGTGCCTATCTCAGCTACAATCGGGCGTAAGGCGGGGTACACCCTGGAGAAGTCGCCACTTCATCGCAGGGCCAACACAGATAGACAGACAACATTCACACTCACATTCACACACTAGGGCCAATTTAGTGTTGCCAATCAACCTATCCCCAGGTGCATGTCTTTGGAGGTGGGAGGAAGCCGGAGCACCCGGAGGGAACCCAAGCATTCACGGGGAGAACATGCAAACTCCACACAGAAAGAGACTGGCCTCAAGACACCTGTGGACACACCCCTCCGACTATCAGGTACTATTTAATCTCACTAAAACACTAGCAACACAATAGAAAGATAAGGGATTTCCCAGAATTATCCTAGTAAATGTGTCTAAAAACATCTGAATCCGTCCCAAGGCAATCGCCTTTTTTTTTAACTTTATTTTTTTTCTAGTCCTGCGCTATCAATATCATTATCAACAAATCTTTCATCCTCGCTCAAATTAATGGGGAAATTGTCGTTTTCTCGGCCCGAATAGCTCTTGCTGCTGGAGGCTCCCATTACAAACAATGTGAGGACGTGAGGAGCCCTCACCCTTGTGACGTCATCGTCTGCGACTTCCGGTAAAGGCAATGCTTTTTTATCAGCACCAAAAGTTGCGAACTTTATCGTCGATGTTCTCTACTAAATCCTTTCAGCAAAAATATGGCAATATCGCGAAATGATCAAGTATGACACATAGAATGGACCTGCTATCCCCGTTTAAATAAGAAAATCTAATTTCAGTAGGCCTTTAAATGGCCCTCATATGTCAAAAGGCATTCATTACCTTTATAACTGATAACGGTATTTCAGCTGGAATATGCTCCTTTCAAAATTAGTTTTACAGCCACAAAATATTGTTATTGTTTTCATTTTGATGCCCCGCCCTCCACCGATTGACCAATTAGAAAGTCCGTGAGTGTGTCACATCCGGGTTGCCAGTTACGCACCGCCACCTTCGTCGAGCTACTGCCACTGGTAAAGTTACTAAACATGTCAGACCTTGGTAAATCTAAAATGTGTCGTTACGATTTCTTAACGTATTCATGACAAAGCTAGGAACAAAATTAATATTTGTATCGGGGGTGCCTTTGAAAGACAGATACGATAGAAGGCGGAGAAGATTATTTTATCTGACACCAAACTAGCTAATTTCCTCCTTGATCGGTAAGTCAGGCATTTACGTTTTCTTATTACTTGTAATAAACGGAAATGGACATTTCGTATATAAACTATATTGTCCAATACAGTCCATGATCTTGTCTAACACAGCTAGTATGTTCGTGCAACGAATGCTTAGGAGCAAAGCACCATCACACCCGTGTAATGCTTGTTAGCACGCAAGCCCGGTCCATGACACATCGACATATAGGCTAACAGGGGAAATGTATGCCCGTTAGCCTGTATGCCGATGTGGCAGGGCAAAATGTATTTTCGACAAATAAAACCAACGTGGATATAGGTTGTGTCAGTGCCTATTTCGTTCTCTATATGCATTCCAAAAGCAGCACGGCTAATTGCAGTTTCTTGCACTGTTATGTGCATCAAACACATATGGAGTGGTATTTGCTTGACACAATATAATGCATTACATGTAATGATTTTTTACTTGGTGTATTGACATGGTAGTAGGCTATATGATTTATGCGTAACGTGTTTTTCGCGTAACGTGGGTTGGCTCATAGAATTGAACTCTGCACTGAAAGATGGTGCTGTGCGTTGATGGAAGAGAATGCAGTGCGTCAGGTTGGATGCAACATGGAGTTATGCTGAATGAAATGTGGCGGTAATTTTACTGTTGGCCTTCATTTGCCATCAAAGTAGGCCTATGGCATATATAATATGTATTGTTATACATAATATATTTCGATGGTGCTCCGTGCGGTCAAACTAGACATTTTAGCAGGGTAATGCCAACAATCTGTCCCGACTCCAGACTAAAATATTGCTGCGAAACTTTATCTACATCAGTAAAATGTGGCATAATTACTTAGAAAACCCTACAGTGTAGAACTCCTCGATTGCCATTTGAAGTTCCTTGGAGTGGGATTCGGATTTGGCTGCGTATCTGGCAACCTCAGTCATGGAGAGTGGGAGGGGACTACAGAATTTTGACCGTGATTGCAGCACCATTTCTGGCCACATTACTACATAGGGCACCTTTAATAATACCACCTTAAAATTTGACAATATAAAATAATTATACAAAGCTACTCATTGAAAAATCTCAGCATTATTTCTGACCCAACTCTCTCGTTTGAGCTGCTTGTTAAGAGAGTTACTAAAACTAAAACTGCATTCTTTGATCACTGTAACATCGTTCCATTTTGTCCACCAGCAACGCTGAGATCATTATTTGATATGTCACGTCACGATTACTGTAACGTATTATCTTTGGGTCTTCTTATGTCCAGTAACCTTTGTAAAATGGTCTAAATTCCAGCGTCAAGGTTGGATTTTGGACAATACATTTCCGATGCGGACCTCTGAAATGTATTTAAAATTGGCGCAAAAAACTATAAAATGGGTCCTTTAATATACATATTAGCAAGTCTCACTAAAAGATATAAGTCGTCCATGCAGTCAGCAGGTCAATGGGAACATTGAATGCCAGCCTTTTTGGCTTGTGCAACTGCTGACTTATGTAACCTAAAATATGAAGCAATGTCTCTCAAAAACAAACAAATCACTTTCACGAGTATGTGCTCGAAGCTTGACAGCATCTTTGTATTTTTAAGTTAAAAAGAAGTAAAAAGACCATAGAGTCATATGACTTTTTGAATCCTCTTGGGAATTGCAGAGAACCACTTATGGAGTACAGTGCAGGACACTAAAACAAATAGCTTTGTCCCGCAAAACACCAATGTCCAGTGCAGAGGACACTCTTTAAGGGGGTTAAATGTCAATGCAATGATCTACCATACCTTAAAAATTTGACTTCATCAAATGGCTTGTCATATTTTAACATGTTAAATTATGTTTACAATGCTCCAATAGCCTTTGTACAACAGGAGCGCTGAAAGACCTACAGCAAAAAAAAATATGGTTAAAGATATGACAGGTGTTTTTAGAAATCCGCGGGAAAAATTGTATTATCTTATAAGTTTTCAACCACGTGTGTCATTCCCAGGACAGTTTTCCATTTTATTCCCCGAGGCTGCCAGTTGAGTAGCCTTGATTTACAAGATTAAAATCTGTGTACTGCTCGACAGAATACATCCTGGGCTTTCCAATGCACGTTTAGGTTTGTCCAATAAAATAGAAGATCTACCGGTATCTTTCAAAAATCTTTCCAAGAGAAGTTCTTAAGTCTTTGAGAATATTTGGAACTTTTTCGCCCTTACAGGTAAATTTTTGCTCCAAGTTTGGTCGTGTGACTCTGAATAAAATTAGTTTTTTTCCTAAAAGGGGTGTTTTTCCTGTTAATTTTTTAAAATGTTTTTATTTCATATATCACTTTAAGTGTGCATCCTCACTCTTTTTTGAATGCCTTCTATTATTCTTATTCAGTGGCGGGCCGTGCGTTTCCGCCCCAGACTACTTGGAACCTTCGTATTGTAAGGCAGACCCTCTGCCACCGTTATGCCCACAGTGTAACTATTCAATGCAAAAATAAATAGATAAATGATAAATGGGTTGTACTTCTATAGCGATTTTCTACCTTCAAGGTACTCAAAGCGCTTTGACACTACTTCCACATTTACCCATTCACACAATGATGGAGCAAGGGTGAAGGGTCTTGCTCAGAACACAACGTACGTGACGAGGTTGGCACTAGGTGGGGATTGAACCAGGGACCCTCGGGTTGCGCACAGCCACTCTCCCACTGCACCACTGCGCCACGCCGTCCCCAAATTGCAACCATTATTTTTCTGAATCTCAGGAGGTTAAAGTAACACATATTGGACTTATTGGCATGCATCATGATAAATGTATACTAAATGATGAGCCACCTGCCAACTTTCCCCGGTGTGAATACTGTACTTCTGTCATTTGAACTCTGTGCCCTCTTGCCTGCCTTGGCCACCATCCAACAGCCAGCCTCCTCCTTCCTCCTCCAGGACAAGCGTGTCACTACGACAACCAGATGGCAGCTCTGCCCATTCGCCAGCCCCAGTCTCCTCCTTGCTCGTCTGGATGCGACTCCGGTTTGTCTGTTCGCCGTCGCTGTGAAGCAGGAATGCAACTACACTTTTGACTTTGACAAGAAGCAAAGCAAAAGAAAACGTATGACTTTCAAGCAAAAAAAAAAAAGGGAAGAAAAAGTGCAAGAGAACAAGTTGTCATTTCAACTGATCAATACCAGCTGGTCTTGTCAGGTTTCTTGTCTCTCCAGAAAAGAAACCTGCTAGAATACTTCAGTCAGTACACTTTATTAGATACATTGTGTACTTAAATTCCTCATTGTGAACATTTTGAAAGTCGATCCATTACTGTCACTACGCACTAACCGCAAATGGCAATTGCAACACTTTGGTCACTTTGAGTACTGATAGTGTTCTGCATTGTGTCATACCTACATTAGTGCCACAGCACATAACCATTAGCTCATTAAATAGGCTTGATTCCTGATAACGTGATAATATTCACCCAAGTGATGATAGCCAGGTCGCATTGGTTAATTAACTTTCTATTCCTTTGTCTTTATTGCGTGCATCGAGCAAAGTTTTTGACTTGATGGATTATTTTGTAGTTGTTTGGTATTTATTATGTGGAGGTGTTCAAATACCCTGGGGTCTTGTTCATGAGTGAGGGGAAGAGTGGATCGTGAGATCGACAGGCTGATCGGTGCAGCGTCTTCAGTAATGCGGATGCTGTATAGGTCCGTTGTGGTGAAGAAGGAGCCGAGCCGGAAGGCAAAGCTCTCAATTTACCGTTGGATCCTACTGTCCCATCCTGTCCCTTCATGATCCAGCTTGGGTTTTCAGTGTCTAGAAAAGTTTTATAAAAATTTAATCCATTATTTTCAGTACTATTATTCCAAAAAACAAGGTACTATTAAATATTAAAACGAAATCAGAAGTTTTGTCATGAAAAGCTTGAAGAAAGTCCTTTTCGGGAAAAGGCATGATGACCAAATGAAGAAAGGAGGAATCATGACGTCACACTTCTGCCGGGGTTTCCCCACACATTCATTTATTTGTGGCGCCCCGCCACGAAAGAATTACGGCCGCCACGAATAAAAAAAAACAACTAAAAAAATAAATATTAAAAAAACAAAAACTAAATTTTTTTTTTCTTTTTTTCCGGCTTTTGACTCGCTTGACTGCTCATAAAAGCAATGGGACTCTGTCTGTGAATGGAGCTTGTAGTTACATATTATATAAATATGTAAATATTATATAAATATTAGGGCTGTGAATCTTTGGGTGTCCCACAATTAGATTCAATATCGATTCTTGGGGTCACGATTCGATAATATATCGATTTTTTTCGATTCGATTCTCGATTCAAAAACAATATTTTTCCGATTCAAAACGATTCTGTATATATTCAATACATAGGATTTCAGCAGAATCTACCCCAGTCTGCTGACACGCTAGCAGAGTAGTAGATTTTTGTAAAAAGCTTTTATAATTGTAAAGGACAATGTTTTAGCAACTGATTGCAATGATGTAAATTTGTTTTAACTTTTAAACGAACCAAAAATATGACTTATTTTATCTTTTTGAAAATATTGGACACAGTATATTGTCAAGCTTATGAAATGCGATGCAAGTGTAAGCCACTGTGACACTTTTTAAAAATTTGTATAAATGTCTAATGATAATTTCAATGAGGGATTTTTAATCACTGCTATGCTGAAATTATAACTAATATTGATACCGTTGTTGATAATATTCATTTTTGTTTCACTACTTTTGGTTTGTTCTGTGTCGTGTTTGTGTCTTCTCAATTGCTTTGTTTATTGCAGTTCTGAGTGTTGCTGGGTCAGGTTTGGTTTTGGAATTGGATTGCATTGTTATGGTATTGCTGTTTAGTAATTTGTTGGATTGACTAAAAAAAAAAAAAAAAAAATCGATTTTTTAAACATTTTAATCGATTCTGAATCGCACAACATAAACGATTCGATTCGCATTCGAATCGATTTTTTCCCACACCCCTAATAAATATGTATATAAATATGTACATAAAGCGTTGTAATTATATTCCAACTCCGCGTTCTTCTTGGTCATCGCCGCCGCCCGACCACACCACCACAAATAGATGCTTGACCTGTGGGAAACACTGTCTGCATATATTCAACGATGGAATTAAGAGAAACAAACCAAATACTTCAAATAAATGGCTGTGTTATGTATAGTGTGAGGTGCAGATACTCATCTTTTCCAGTAGCTTGAAGTCCACACCAGCTTATTCCTGTTTGGAGCAAAGAAAAGCAGCAGCTGCTCTCACAAAAGAAAACACACCACAAGTCCATCACTTGTTTGGCTTTGAATTCTTTTAGTGACTTTTTTGTTGATGTTCTTCAAGCAGCACATGTCATTATCTACATCAGTCAGTACCATCCCATAAAAGACACAATGGAGCACCGTTGACATACAATTCACTGTAAAACAAACTGATGGCAAACAACATTTGTGCGCTTACTTTTTTTTGGAGTACCTGTGCGTGGAGAACTCTTTCCAGCCACCATTAGAAACATTGCATGTGTTTGCCTGTGCCCTGCCTATATAGGACATCTCAGTGAAGCTACGCCGCTAATTGTCATTTGACCGCAGTAAGGCAGTTCGGGAACTTTGCAGACATGCAGGAAAACACATGAAGACAATTTGCAACCGGCATGGCCGCCGATTGGCCTGGTTTCCATCAAAGCCGTGAGCGAATCGTAGTTTAAAGCGTCTTATCTCAGAGCGTCACGTAAGCGAGGCGAGCCATGACACGGTTCTTCCTCCCACTGCAGAAGATAACAACGGGGAAGAGGGACTCACAAGGTTACACGGTAAACAAAGCAACGCATCCAAAGTTGAGAGCTGAAGGGTCTTTTTTTTTTACGTCGAGTTTTGGCACTGGTGGCCCTTCCAAAAATGGAGCTCCGCAAAAAGAAACGACCCAGAAGTCCTCCGTTTAGGGGCCATGGCTGATTCGTAAAGTCACCTGAAGTTGGACATCCAAAAGAGAGTATTTACAGAAAAACAGACGGCAAGGGACAACCCCCATTTCTACAACATAGACAAAACATACAAACAGGCACTTAAGTGCTGACGCAATTATTAAACTGAGATAAAATACAGGTTTTTCAAACATTTTCTTCCTTTTTGTTTTTAACAAGTGATCAGATTTGTACTGTTTTCCTTTTCTAAAAAGCATTGTGCTAGCTGCTAGCTTTAGCATGATGTGTCGTACAATATTAATTGTCCTGAGAGGAAAATGATTGAGGAACAGTTGATTTGAGCTCGCTAATAACATTATTGTTAATGGCACCAATGGCTCACCTTGAACTGTAGTGAGTAGGATGCTCCATTTGACGCTAAGACCGCTCGCTGGCGTTAGCGAGCCAGCTCGCGATCCACGGCACTTCCTGCTACAAGTGCCTCTTGTTTCCAGACTGTTTGTAAAATACATTTTGGTGTATGGCTTTGTTTTATGGCGAAGATACACAGTAACATTTAAGAGAAAAACCAAGAACAGAAAATGTGATAAAAATGGCATAATAACAGCAAAAACTAATAGCAGCCATACAAACACTTTAATAGCTCAGTCATTTTGAGCGGTTTATTATTTATTCTGACACATTTGGGAGTGAATTAATAAGTTAAAGTCACACCCAGCAATTTATTTGTTACTTGCCAAGATTTAAAATTATGTTTCTAGAAATTTCTCTAGTGTTAAGAGCTAATTACTTATTTTAATAATTTACTCATTTTAATTTTAGCATGATTATTTATATTTTTTATCCCAATAAAGACATTTTTTAGAAAATCACTATTCAAATGAGATATTTTGGTTTTCTCCACATTGAAAAATTCTGTGACATCTCGAGGATGCTTAATTTAAGAATTGCAAGTTGAATAATACTTGTTTTCAGAATAAAATACCTATGTATATCTTAAAAGTCCTGTTATTTTATAGATATGCAAATTTTAATTTAGTGAAAATATCTGTCCATGTCTCTAGTTAATTTCACTAGTTTTTAGTATTTTTCCCCCCTAAAATGTTGTCTTATATTTTGACAGCTCTTTTTTTGCAGTGGACTCATCTGTTTTGAAAAGTAAATGGTGGTTACACTGCAAATTATTTGCCAATTTCTAAAAATTGCACTAGGTTCAAGAGCTATTTACTTATTTTTAGTCATTGACTAAACTTCATTTTAGCATTCATAATAGTTAGTCTTTTCTAGTTTGAAATTGTTAAAATTGAGAAAATATCTATTCAAATAAGATCATTTGGTTTTTCCCACATAGAAAATCTTGTTTGAAGATTCTGCAACATCCCGAGGATGCTTACTTTAGGAATTGCAAGATGAATAATGTTTATTTTTTTAATAAAACACTTACTTGAAAGACCTGCTAATTTCTAGATACAAAAATCTTAATTTAGGATGTCTTATCGAGTAAAATAACAAGCTGCATGGACAGATAATGTCACTAGTTTTTAGCATTTTTTTTCTTTAAATCCAATATTTTTATTGTATAGTTTGCCATCTCTTATTTTGCAGTGTATTAGATGAACTGGGATGCGTCCTTTTTAAAAAAGTATACATTTACTTGCCCATTCATCCCATAAATAGTATGATTTTGTGCAGCACTAGGAAGCTGTTCTTGATATTACCTGCACCTAAATTTGTAAAAACATCAAATTGAGAAATAAAAAATTCCCAAATTTACTCCAAGGAAAGGAAAGCTGTGTCTAAAATCAACCAGAGGCACTTTCTGTTTTGCAGCTACACCGCTCTATAGTCTCTTCTCCATACACTAAATAGTTCTCTTTCAGATGTTGGAGGAGTTTTTCCTCTCGGGGGAACAAAAAGTCGCCTCCCTTCTTCTTTTTACGTCTCTGATTGGCTCCCACTCACGGAATGAAAGCAGCAAGAATGTCCATTGGCAACGTCCCTGTTGGTTTGCACCACCGACAAGACCATTTCACACTTTATCTCCAAGTGCTGCCGGGGACGTGTCCAAACAACAAAAAAACACCCCAAAAAACAAAAAAAAGAACAAGTCCAGATCTTCGAAGCGGCGCGGCCACACTGTTCCCCCAAGGACGATGTCGCTGACATCAGCACTCTGCAAGCAGACAAAAAAAAGTGTTTGCTTAGAAGCATAACACAGACACTGTAAGAATTATAAATATATAGCATCACATGCAGCTTGCAATAAATAAGAAGTCAATCTTAAGGTCTCCTATCTGGGAAATATTATTTTCTAGCCAAATGGAACATAGTGAGCCGAAAGTAAAAGAGCGGCAATAAACACGATGAGTAAAGAAAGATAAACAGAAAAGTGATAGAGGATAAAGAGCACATGTCTATTTGTTTTTCAAATCAGGTCATCGCGCCTCACAAGGAGTCTGCTGTGCTGTTGTAAAGCAAACACAACCCAGTCTTCTCTCGCCGCATCGTGCTTCCAAGTTTACGGCTTCACTCTATCATAAATGTTTTGTTTGTTTCAGGCCCGCCGCATCGTTTTATATGGATCGCGAAGGCCCGGATATGTTCTGCGTCATTCAAGGACTTTATGTGTTCGTTCTTACCGTTCTGACAGAAAAAATGCACATACTGCATTAAATTGCAAATTTTCCAACATCAATATTATCCAATACTGCAACAAATATTGAATCGTCATACATTCAAAACAATTTAAAGTAAAAACAAATAATGTAAATATCTGTTTGACCTATCATTTCAAAACAAGTTATCTGTAAAAATGACAATAGATTTGACGGCAAAATTTACGGTGGTTATAAAAGCATATACTGTACATTGCAAAAACCCCATCGCTGTTTTTTTCCAGTAAAATGCTGTAATTTGTCAAATCTGTGGTTGTTTTTTATCGCGTGTTACTGTAAACGGAAAAAGGGTAGCACCTTTTTTTTGAGAAAAAAACTAGCAGCTCTGTTGCCAGAACTAAAAAAAAAGGCTTGTAAAAAACACCGTACATTTTGCACTAAACAGCGTGTGCATAAAATAAAATTGGTGATTTAATCAGGGGCGCCGAAAAGGGGGGGTAAAGGAGACGGATTGTAGGGACCCATGATGGAGGGGGGCCCAGAGAGGCACATAATGATGATGAAATTATATGAAATTATGTGTTGGGGGCCCTGTAAAGATTATTTTCATGGGGCCCAAAATCCCTAGCGACGCCCCTGGATTTAATAAAACTGCGAGTGCAATTGAAAAGTGGTGCAGACAGCCTTATTAAAAAAATGAGGATTTTGCGTGCATACATGGCTTTTACCACAGAGACACTTGATTATTTTCTGCACATTATTCATATTATCAGCAGCACACATCTATAATGGGTAACACAATCCTGGAGCCCAATCTAGACAATAGAAACATATGCACACCAACACTTCTGTGCGAAGGGCTGTGGATGACATCACCAGCGCTTTTGTGCGCCTTGAATGAACGCAAGAAAATGCATAACGAAAGACATCTTTTCATGCAGGAGATATTACAGCAGAATATTTCCTAAATTAATAACAAAGAACGACATTTTTAAAAAATGCCAGCAGACACCAAAAGGCATCAACTGAATTAATTTTAATAAGCCTTTTAAGTCATCCAGCTGCTACAAAATTATAAAATAAAATTGCTAAATAGATAATGTCTATTTTTTTTTAGTTCTGTCAGTCCAAAAATTTTGACACACATATGTAGGATGGAGAATTCTCGTCTGGCTTTGCAGCGCGAGCACTGATCTCTCAGAGCCGTGTGTGGAACTGGGTCAGTTTGCACATCCTTCTGACACGTGCCAAATAAAACGCAAAATAGGTCTCCCAAAACGGCGACCAGCGCTGATAAATCACATTGCGCATTTTAAATATATATATTTGCATTTTTACCTTCCTGTACTGTAGGAGTTTTGATTATTAGCATATATGTTACATAATTCCATCAATCCATCCATTTTCTACCGGTTGTCCTGTTCGGGATTGCAGGGGGTGCTGGAGCCTATCTCAGCTGCATTCAGGCAGAAGGCGGTGTACACCCTGGACAAGTCGCCACCTCATCGCAGGGCCAACATAGACAGACAACATTCACACTGTAGGGACCATTTAGTGTTGCCAATCCACCTATCCCCATGTCCATGTTTTTGGAAGTGGGAGGAAGCCGGAGTACCCGGAGGGAACCCACGCAGTCACGGGGAGAACATGCAAACTCTACACAGAAAGATCCCGAGGCCAGGATCGAACCCAGGACCTTCGTAATGTGAGGCACATGCTTAACCCCTGTCCCACTGTGCTGCTCATTTTTCATAATTATTACACTAAATAGATTGCACGCCTTATGCTGCTCACTTAAACGCAATCCACTTTGCGCACGTTTGGTAGATCAGCTTTGCGTCTGATATCAAGTTTGCACGTGTTTTAGTACACGCATGCCTTTTAGTAAATCAGGCACTATGCTGGCTCTTTTTCCTGTAAAAAAACAGCGGTACTGTTTTTCCATTTACGTCGTAAAACATTTTTTTTACTCCAGTAAAATTCCAGTGACTGAGCTGCCAGGTTTTTTTAAAATATAAAAAGTAGTTTGTTTTTTGCAGTGTGTTTAAAAAAAAAACTGTGATCAAATGCAGTAGCATTCATATATTATTTGCTGTCATAAGCGGCCCTCTGAGGGCAGCCATAACTGTGACGTGGCCCTGGACGAAAACGAGTTTGATACCCCTGCTCAAAAGCATATTTTAAGTATTTGTGGTCTAAATTGAGAGTAAAAAATCTAAATGTACTTCAACATCAATACTACAGTAGTGATGGCCACTAAATCAGACCAACCCAGTGTCACCCACAGGTCAGGCATCTATTTGTGGATGGTGTGGTCGGGGGTTGGGGGTTGGGGGGTTGTGGGGGGGGGGGCGATGACCAAGAAGAATGCGGAGTTGGAATATAATTACAACACTTTATGTACATATTTATATAATATTTACATATTTATATAATATGTAACTACAAGCTCCATTCACAGAGTCCCACTGCTTTTATGAGCAGTCGAGCGAGTCAAAAGCAGGAATTTTTTTAAAAATAAAAATAAAGAAAATACAAAAATTGTATTTTTGATTTTATTTTAATATTTATTTGTGGCGGCCGTAATTCTTTCGTGGCGGGCCGCCACAAATAAATGAATGTGTGGGAAACCCTGCCAACCTAACCGGAGCGCGCTGTTCAGTATTGTTGCCACTGATTGGTCTAGCCCAGCGGTCGGCAACCCAAAACGTTGAAAGAGCCATATTGAACCAAAAATACAAAAAAGTAATCTGTCTGAAGCCACAAAAACTGAAAGCCTTATATAAGTCTTATAATGAAGGCAACACATGACGTAAGTGTCGCAGGCTGAAGGAAATCTTTGTTGACAGAAATGTTGAATTGTAATATTTGTAACACCAACAATTTAAAGCGCAGGCAGAGGTAAATCAAGCTGTTGGATGCTGACCACTCAGGATAATTCAATTGCAACTACTCTCATCTTGTGTATTTAAGAAAAAAAACTACATTGGGACGTTACTTTGAGTCAAAGTCATATTTTTTTACCCTTTGCTACTAAGATAAATATTTGACTGAGGCAAGTACCCGCAAAATTAGCTAAAAAAAACTACCAGTAACAAAATTGACTCCGAGGCTTAAACCAGCAAAAATGTGCTAAAAAGCTCGCAGGCTAATAGGTATTCTTACAAAGTGTATTAGACGTAACACTTTGTAAGAATACCTGTTTAAATAAGTCTTCTTAATTTTTCTGACATGA